>NW_023606853.1:0-80001 GCF_013339745.2 Dermacentor silvarum | reverse complement strand
CAATTTAAAAAGTTATTCCATTTTCTGCCTACATCAGCTTCTGGTTCACCCCTCTGCTTTGAATATCTGTGTTCCCTGGATGCTTCCTGACGTTTCTCTATGGCCTTCTTAACCTCCTCATCCCACCAGCTCTTGGGTTTACGTCTTCTGTTCCCTTTTGTCCTGACTCGTACCTTAGTAAGCTCTAGCTCAAATAGTCCTGTTAAATTTGCATATGTCCATTCTGTTTTTGTATCCTCTAAAATTACTTCCTCAATTTGCTGGGTTGCTATTTCAAGCTGCTTTTCCGAGTAAAATATCCCACCTGGTTGTTCATCTTGCCTCCTACCTACTTTCATTTCCCTTCTAAAACTCACCTTAATACGTTTGTGATCACTACCTAGACCTCTGGAGCCATATTCATCTATGGTCATTACATTTAGCCTATCGTGCATCCTATGTGACATTAGTGCATAATCTATCGTCGACTGCAAGCTCCCTACCTCCCATGTTATGTGCCCTTCACACTTCTCAGTACTGTTGCATACAACTAAGTCATGCATTTCACACATATCCAGCATCATGTTGCCTGTTGAGTCTGTGTACCCGTCCATGTCTTCTATGTGTGCATTCATATCTCCTAGTATAATAATCTCGCACCCTTCTCCTAGCTCATTAATGTCACTTGATATGCATTCCAGCATTTTTTTGTTTTCCTCTTTGACATTTGCTCCTGTCCACATGTATACAAAGCCAAGGAGTGTCTGCTCTCCTGCAACTTTCCCTTTTAGCCATAAATGCTCCTTGCATTCCTGTTTGACCCTTTGCCAGTTCATACTTTATGAATGAATGCACCAATTCCACCCCCTTTTCTGCTGCCCTCTGTTCTATTGCAATATTCCCATGCATAGTCAGGATTACAGGGAGGTTGTTCCATGTCTCTGTGTCTCCACAAACCCGTATACCATCAGCTTTTCGTGCCTTAGTTGCTCGTCTATCTCCTCCCACTTCAGCCTATTCCTGCCACCTTGCATGTTAATGTACCCTATGTCAGAATGACCTTGCCCCTGGTGCTTACGTCTATTTCTTCTACCGATTCTACGTTTCTTGAATCTTGGAACCTCTCTGGGTCCGTCTTCGTCTACACTGGTGGTCTTAGGGCTCTGGGTCCCCCCAAAAAAGCCGTAGCTTCGGCGCCCTATCCTACTACCTACGCTCCCGCCCGTGGCACCACTGTAGTGAATGCCATCCTGTGCAAAAGGGTGGGAGCCAGACTCGTACACTTCCCGGTTTACCTCCATTATGCCGTACCCAAGTGGTCTGCTCAGACCCCTAATGACCCGGTTAGCCTCAAGCACCCTCCATTCCATCCCGCTAGCCTGGCCCCGGACATGTGGGATTGTGCATATAGTCACATGCACATTCGCAGAGGTTTCTCTGAGTTTACGTAACCCAACCTCTAACTGTCCGTTTAGGTTCTGGCTCCTTCCCTTCAGCACATCGTTGAGACCAGCATGGATAACGACCAGATGTTCATGCTCAAGGTTGTCCGATACCACCTTCTGAGCTTTTGCCATTGCGTCAACCATGCACTTCCCTGTTTGGGCCTCCACCCTCATCCGCCCGTCTGCCTTCACTGTTGTAAGGACGCCCTCCTTAACCCTAGCTACGTTGGAGTCCCCTACCACTAGGACCCTTCGCTCTACACGTTTGCCTCCCGCCTGCGATTGTCGTCCTCCAGTTCGCGCTAGCTGGTTCTCCACCCGCCGTGCACCACTGACACGTGACGATGTGCTCCCTGCTGTTCGTCCCTTCCCACCCGAAGCCTGCCGCACTATCTCGCTGTAGAGGTTGTGGAACCGACGTGTTGCCGCCGACTCTCGCCTGCTGTTCAACGGCCCCTAGGCGTCCCTCCCTGTTCTCATGGCATGCCTCTGCCTGAGTCTCCGCGCTGTCCCCGCCGCCCGCCTGAGCTGACCCGGGATTACGCGCCGCCTGTACCATTAGCGCCTCCACCCGCTCTTCCAGCACGGCCCGCTTTTCCCGTTCTTCTTGTAGCTCGCCAGCTATTCGCTTTACCAGGACGGCCTCGGCCCCCTCCCTGTGAAGCAACTCGTTGATCCGAGTTTCGAGCTCAATTCGCCGCTCTCGCTCCACCTTCAGTTCCCCTTTGAGCTCTTCTACACTGGCTGCCCATTCCCCTTCCATCCGCCGCACAGCTCCCTTAAATACTTCACACGACCTGCACGCGAAGCTAGCCTCCTCAGCGTCGGCTAAACTGGCGAAGTGCGTCTCGTCCAAATAACACCAACGTTTGCACTCCTCGCACTGCACCAGCTCGTCATCACCCCTGTCCTTCCTAGCCTGCCACACCATTGTCCACCCGTCCACCTAACGAGAAAGCCCACCAAAATACCTGAACAAAGCCCCACGGTAAGCCGTACGGCAAACTCGCTATCCGGCTACGCGGTTTAAAACTTCCGCTTTACACTGCTTTCACCATGCAACACGTGCGCCACAACCCGCTTCCAAAAAAAAAATAAAAAAATTGAACTATTCGCTACCTACTAACGTCCTACCAAACTAACCAAGAAACTAAAAAAGCATGAAAAACAATATATATAGATAGGTCGGGTGCCCTAACACTTCTATCAACCAAATAAGAATAAACAGAAATTGAACTTATTCACTGCTCCTGCTGCGCTGAGCTCCACTCGGCCACGACCGTCCTGTTCGGCTTCACTCGAGAGAGCTGATGATGATGATGATGATGATGATGATTTATTGGCAATCCCCTTTGAAACGGGGTGGCGACAAATAGTCACCTAGCCTGCTTGATTTAATCAGGTATACTACACATGTTCTTAATCTAGCATTTTTGTATACCTCTCATTATCTTTCTTTTTCAAAAATTTTGCTTGTACCGCTGCTTATGATTTTAAGAGATCAGGTCGTATCCATCTTTTCCCTGCTTTTTTTCCCCCAGTACTCTAATCGTCTCTTGCTGATCTCTACGGCTGATCTGTTTATGTTTCCTTCCACTTTAAACCCAAGCGCTTCTGGGAGTTGCACGTTACCTACGGTTCTCGCTGGGTGGATCCCGTCGCATTCCATTAGGGTGTGCTGAGTGGTCTCTGGATCTTTACTGCAGCATACACATGTCTCATCTAGTTCCGAATATTTGTTCCGATATGTTTTCGTCCTTAGGCAACCGGCTCGAGCCTCAAATAGCAAGGCACTGCCCTTTGTGTTATCGTACAGATTTTCCCTTCTAATTTCTTTCTTCTCATTCTTGTAAATCTCCATTGTCCTTTTCGTTTCCATTCTTTGCATCCAATTCACGGTCTCTATTCTCTCACTTTCTTTCTGATGACCCCTGGTTGTCTATTTACAGTTTCGAATATCCTGTACTTGGTTGCCAACTTCCTTGACCTCTTCCTCCATTTTGGAGCTGAGCAGTTGTGGCGCCACCTGCCGCACAAGCAAAGAATCATTGTGCATGGGCTCTGAGATCGAGCAGTGACGCGCACGCCGTAACATCTCAGAGGCCATGTCCAGTCAAGGGGGCTGTTTTTGTTAAGCCTTCCCACACCGCCACCGAGACGTTGACGAAGAATTCGCCTCGCAATGGAGGCGTTTTTGGAAACCGTTCGCGGATATGCGTGCCTCTATGACAAATCGAACGTCGATTTTAAGGACAAGGAGTTGCGTGCCAACCGCTGGCACATGCGGAAAAGCAGAGTGTGCGCCTGCCTCTCAGTGTCCCTGTACCGCGCACCCAAAACTTTCTCGTCCGCTTTCTGGCACGTCGACGTTGCACAAGTAAGAACAAATAAGTATTATAGTGTTCACAGTCACCAGTAGCTCCGCGTCCGTATCCAACATGGCTGAGCGTGGCCGGCAGTGGCGCAACGAAACACACACTTCCAATGGAACGCGAAACCGGCAGAACGGAGAGCGCGTTGTCACGAGAAGTATCGAATGGAACGAGACAACGCGGCACTCCACGCGCCGTTGCCGCGTGCCGCAAAACGCGAGTGTGGACTTGGCCGCGTGACTCTGCCGCGCAGGCGCTTGCCGCGTGCGGCGTGTCGCGCGCGTTTTGTCGCTAGTGTGGACGTACCTTAAGATGCCTTGCGGCCCACTCGTAGTTGTCGCCAAGCTCGTAAACCGTCGATCTCCAAGGGAACGACACCTTATAGCGGCCATTCTCAAAGTTGACGGTTTCTTTATAGTGCTGAAGGAGCGCGTCTTGGTGACCAACTGGCTCATGTTCCTTGATACCAATGTGTTCGAGCTCCCAGAAAGACTTTAGCTGCGCTGATATTTCCTTGTCAATTTGTTCATTCACTCCTATTCGCATGACGCCAGCAGCCGAGGAGCAGACTCCTGTTGACTTCCTTGTGCCGAGCTGGCCCTGGACTGCCCATCCGAATACAGTCTCCACTGCCATCAATCTGGAGCTGAGACGCTTAGTGGATCCCGTGACAATTTCCCAGTAATGATCTGCACCTATCAAAAGGTCAATATTTTCACTTTCGCCGCCCTGCGAGGCATCTGCGAATTGCAAGTGAAATCTTGAAAGTTGAAGTAGAACCGAATTTGATGGAGTAGCCATGACAACCGCACAGATGCAAGGAACTTCCAGCGCTTCCACTCGTACCCCTTTCCGTCGTACCACAGCTGAGTCACAGCTGCACACGACGCGTTTTTGTGCGTGTTATGCTGACAGGTCACCAAAGGCAAAGATTTTAAGCTCCTCTTCCCCAAGCACCTTTAACTGCAGCCTTTCGGATAGGGCGCGATGGATGAAGGTTCGCTGACTGCCGCCATCAAGGAGAAGCCTGACAAGTGTACGTTCATGTGGACCTTCTGTCCAAGCTCGCGCTGTCTGTAGGAGAAACTGCTGCTCTCCAGTGCACATCAAGTTATCTCCCGTTGCCTAATGAGGACTTCAAAACCGTGGCTTGGTCAATCACAGGTGACGAAGATGCATCCCCTTCATCAGTGTTTCGGTGTCTTCTAAAGTCGGGGTCGCACATTGTTAAGTGTCTGCCGTTGCATGCGCACACCTGAGCCACTTAGCTTTACGGCACTCTCTTGCCGCGTGTCCCCTTGTTGTGCACCGGAAACACCGATTATCACGCTTCAGCACCTCTCTCTTATCCGCCACAGACATCTTTGCGTTACAGATGCCGGTCTCATGGCCATTCAAATTACAAAATAGACATCATGTGCTCTCTTTAATCGTGGTGTGCAGTGCCGCAGCACTAGGCATGTTCGTCGCTTTAATGTTGCTGTGGCGCCTGTCCTTTAAAATTCGTCACTGTTGTCTCTCGGTGCTATCGGCCCGCTGTATGATCTCCCGCGTCGCACTTCTTTTCTCCAAAAACGCAGGAGCACCTCCACCTCACTTCCCTCGTTCGTAGCCTCGTTTCTTCGTTGGTATTCCAGACGAAGGTCGGCAGGCACCGCTTTCTTTATTATGGTCCAACAAAGTTCCATAAGTGCCGACACTCACGCCTAAAGAAGTGAGGCTGTACACCTGTCTCTACTTCGTCGACGATGCCGCGCAGTTCGCCGAGATTCCGTGAGTCTCGCACTGGTTTGATGTTAAGTAGCCGTGACATGTGGTCTTCTATGATTACTTCCTTTCTGCCGAACCTCTCCTTTAATAGCGATAGAGCAACTTCGTAGTTGCCTTCTGACAAGTCAAGTCCTGCTACCGCAGCCACCGCTTTTGCTGTCAAGTAGCTGAGGTACTTGAATTTGTCTACGTTTGAGAGATTCTGGTAGCGTTGATAGTCGACTCAAACTGACTCCAGAACCCTTGCACTCTCGAAGCTCTCCGTTGATTTGTTGCTTTCGAGCTTTGGCAGCTTTACGGTGGGGCGTATTTGCGAATTGTTAGCGCTGAATTCTCTTTGATCTGAGGAGTTTAGTGTGTGATCTGATGAAGCATTTGTGCTGCTGAGTCGCGTAGCATGCGTTGTACCTTTGTTCTCAGCCATGCTGATCTCTTCTCTGTACATTTCGGAGCATGCAACTTCCTCTTCGAAAGCTTCATCTTCAACGCCTTTTCTATTTCCGATCTAGCTCTTTCAGCGAGTCCTCTTTAAGATAAAGAAGATTGAACTTTTCTTCCAGCTCACCAATTGATGCGTTTGCCGTCCATGGTGGATGCTTCGTTGAGCAGCTTGGTGTAGATGTTCACACCTCGGCCCTTCTTCGCTTGATTCCTGTCGATTTCCATTTTCGACGTCCCTATTCCCGGATTACGGCACCAAAATGTTGTAGATAAGAGACGGAGACTTTTTAACTTATCGAAAAAACGACAGACGTCCCGTTCATTTTGAACGCATCAAGAAGACTGATTTATTCTGACTAGAAGGTAGGAAAAGAGAGAGAGAGTAGAGAGAAAGGAAAAATCACAATTTCACTGTGCCAAACAGGCTTCTTGCACCCCGCACGTGCACCAACCCGCTCCAAACCTGAAGGGCACCACCGCACTGCCTGTCGCTGTTCGTAGAACGCACTCGCCAGCAATTTGCACGCAGATTATGTGTGTCAAGTGTCCGGCGCTTCTGCCTAAGCGACCTCAGCAGTGTCGTTTTAGGTGGGGGAGTCCTCCTCGCCACATCGTCGGCGGCCCCTGCGCGGGGATGCTTTGGCTTCAAAATGGAGGATATACCAGCTTCCTCTAAAGAGAAGCCTAGCAGTTGAAGCAAAATCGTCCTGGTCCGGGACGAGTTTCTTCAACTGCGAGGCTCTTCTTTCGAGGTACCCGTAAGTTTCTTTTGTAGCATTGCTATGATTGGGTCTCATTTTCTATTTATTACTTCTGTGCCCCTAGAGGGTTCTCCCTCAACTATTACGTCAAATTACAGTATATTTAGAAGTAATTTGCGGTCTTCATTAGCTGCCCTATCTGAAGGCAATTCTAGCAAAACGCTTTAACCATTTGTTTTCTCTTTGAGGATTCCCATAGAAATGCTGAATTTGGCGTTCACTCAGTTAAAAAAACTGTCAGTCCTTCCACTGGGGTGGAGATGGAAGACCAGCGAAGCTGTACTATGCTGCGAATCATGTATTTCCAATGGTGACTACTAAGATGTGATTGTGTAATTGATTATTTGAACTAATAAAGAATGAGACTATTTATTATCCGGTGGTTTTCATTTATTTAGTGACCAGAGGGACCATGGCCTCATGGTCGCTACGGTACACCGCCATAGAGTACTCGTATGGCAAAGGTTGGCACGTTCTTCACAAACACGTCACCAACGCCGCGCGCGGTCGGTGCGAACGCGGGCAAAACGGCGCTGCCGTCGACAACAGTTGTGCACGTTGTTTGTGTGACCGCACACAACCGCTGTCAAAACGTTGGCTACGTGACGAACGGCTAAACGCCGTTGTCGACACTGTTAGGGGAGAGGCGTGCATGCGCCGCAGTGGGAGAGCGGCACGCACACACACAGTCTAGGGTGCTTCGATGCCCTCCTCGCCCACACTCCCGTCCATTGAGAATCGCGTTTGCTCTCCGCCGTGCCTTCGCACCCCGTGAAAGCGCACGTCCCTCGCTCGCTTTCACTCGCACATACAGCATACGGCCAATGAGAGTTTTTTCTATTGCCGGACGCGACGATCGAAAGGTGAGCCCTTAACAGCTTCGCTGTAATAAATCCTCTTCACGCTAGAGGAATTATGACTGCTTATACGAAGAAAAAACACCTGGAAGAAATTGCTACGCAACCACAGCTTTAAAATTGTTCCGATTATGACGTACTGTGTCGAAAGCAACAGCTGAGTATTACATAAAGCATCTTGATTTTCTTTCTGATGCGCATGAATTTCGCCAAGTGCTGATATGCGAAGGTACACGATAGAATTGTAACAGGTGTGACGACTGTTGAAAATCGGTGCCTAAAAAATGTATCTCATCTATACCGTTCTTTCCCCCTTCTTTACCATTCTCTAGCTTCGCGGATGATAGCTAGCTTCATGCTCGTCCGACGGTGAGACGTAAATAGTGTCATGCCATAGGGACGTCACAGTTCGAGTTCAGTTTCCGTTTTCTGTGGCAAATGCCCGAATTCAGAAATCAGCAGCGTCGAGTTTTTGCACATCCCGAACACTTTCGAGCTCTTTGATGACGGGCTTAACATCTTGCATTAGGATCAATTTCCTGACTTTTTCGTCTAAAATGTTAGTGCATGCTAAATCTATATGTAATTGCTAGCACGAGTGTAGAGTGACGTCTGTATGGTATAAGCAATACTGGGGAAATCATCCGAATACCTAAATAATCCAACGCATTTTCCTAAGCCAGTCGTAATAACATAGCGGAACTGTGAATTAATGATTAAAATGAGAATTCCTTTGGATAGAGTTTCCTGCGACATTTTCTAATGCACGTTTCTGAATGCAGCGCGCGGGACAGCGTATGTCAGCAACGTCATTGTAAATGTGACCATTCTCCGAGTGAAATCCTGAGGTTCCGGTCCCTACCGCAGTACAAAGGTTGTCTTTCGACGAAAAAGTACAATCGCACTTGTCACTTGTTTTGTTCCGGAGGGCTTTCGAAAAGCACGCGCAAAGTGCGCAAGAGATTGTAAGGCGAAACGTACAAAGTGTGCTCGAATCATCCAGCCGACGCTCGCACAAATCACTTGGGAGCGACATGCCCGCCGTGCCTGAGTGCGCCTGGCCCTAGCAACAGCTACTCGCCGTCCTGGTCGCCTGCAGCAACTTCTTTCTGGCACTCAATACAGTTGGATCGGCATTCATCCTGCCCGGGGGTTTGTCCTTCAGATGTGGAAACAACTCGTCGGGGATCCGTGCGACATCCTGCGGCGGGGCGGCTGCGACCGGGGGAGTTCGAGTACGCGCCGTCTACGGTGCCCACACGGCGGTGAACGAGTTCGAGCTGGTATGCGACCGGCGCTGGTTGGCCGCCTCGTGCCAGAGCCTGGCAATGGTCGGACTAGCGCTGGGCGCGCTCGCCTTCGGCCGCATCTCGGACCGCAGCGGCCGGCGCGTCGCACTGCTCTGCGGCGCCGGCGTGCACGCCGTCGGTAGCCTAGCCGCGGCGCTCGCTCCCAGCGCCGCGGTATACTCTCTCTCGGCTGGTCACCTCGCTGGGTGCAGCGTCGGCGCCCTCCCTGGACGTGTTGCTGGTGGAGTCGCTGGTGCCGGCACTGCGGAGTGCGGACAGCGTGGCAGTCTCGCTCGGCTTCTCGCTGGCGCTATCTGTGCCGCCTGGCTCACCCCGACGCTGTCCAGCGCTGGCGCGGCCTGCATGCGCTCATGCTGCTCTATGCGGCCATCGTGTTCGCGTGCTCGCGCCTGCTGCACGAGTCGCCCGCTGGCTGCTGGCCGCGGGCGCCTCGACGACGCCCGCGCCGCCGTTGCCCGCACGGCTCGCTTCAACGGTCTGCCCCGCGGAAAGGTGCAGATGCTCGTGCAGGGTTTGGCCAGTGAGGAACGCAGTGCGCCAGCGACTCCACTTCACCACATCGTCCGTTCTCGAAATCTGCGTTCCTACACCGCCTTCATGTGGTTTCAGGTGAGCCTGAATGCTCCACGCTCTGGCGAGTCCTTTCGTTGGCCTCCTATAAGCGCAAGAAAAAGCAATCTGAAACAAGTGTTCCCAGAACCGACAAAAAATAAAGCTGCATGCATGCGCGAAACCTTACATTTGTTACAAAAGTGATCGAAATGAAAAAGTTGACAATGTCATAAAGATTAGAAAAAGAGTCCGATGGTTGCGTTCACAACGTTCAAACAGCTTGGTATGGGTGTCGAAATATGTTGCAGTAACTTGATTCGAGGCCCATTTGTCTAATGCGCGTGTTTATTGACATTTTCTTCCAAGGTCTGTAAGCCTCCTTTTGGCTTCGGATGAATCCACTTGAGACTAGTTGTGAAGGACCGTTTGTTGGTCCAGTTGGTCTAACATAGTTACTTCCAGACATAGCGCAAATAATACACACACACGAAGAAGAAACGACAGGCGCGGACGAGCGCTACTGTTTAATACGCCCTTCGATTTATAAGGTCGTGTCACGCCCCCTTCCCTATGCGAAGGCGATAAAACAAATCTAAAAAGTGAACAATACGTACTACTGTCTGCCTCGGACAACAGAGTAATCCAGTTCGCAACTGTGCAAAAGAATAGACGCTTCGCTTAGACATATAGCTCAATTCTTGAGTATAAAGAATGCTTCTAAAGCCACTGGAACCATGTAGTTTGCAGATTTGTCTAAGAGTGGTCTCATAAAATCGTGCCTTGCAACCACACGTGGTCAACCAAATTTGTCATCTTTTACAGCGAAGCTGTATACCTCTCGTTGGTCGGAAATTTTGGTGGCGTAAACACAAAACGCCACGATAAATTGAGGGCAAACGGGATAGCTTTCATTGCTTTGCGATCAGGCATACAGCATATATATATATATATATATATATAATATTCAAAAAAGAAGCACGTAGAAAAACATAACAGGACTTTACTGACGTTTAGGCCGGGGTCCGGCCTTCATGATGAGGCACGCATGCGCGAAACTCTTGATGAAGTCCGGACCCCGGCCGAAACGTCAGTAAAGTCCTGTTATGTTTTTCCTACGTGCTTATATTGTTGAACTACTTCTGTGCCGGCTCCTGTTATTCTTTACTTCACATATATATATATATATATATATATATATATATATATATATATATATATATATATATGTTTTACCCTCAAGGCCCGGGGCATTGCAGAGGGGAGTGGTATGAACAGTTTCAAAGGTTACAAGAATGCAGTATGTTACAATAAAACGAAGAAATAATTATTGCTGATATTATACAATGTTAGCTTAGTACAAATGAAAGGAACATAAATCCAGGTTAGGAAAACTAGACAGTAATAATGTTTGATGAGTACAAATAACTGCTACTTATAAAATAGCTATTGCTTGTTTAAAGGCATTGTTATCAGTAATAGTAACGATGTCTGCAGAGAGGTTCCCGAGATCTTCGCGGAAGAAATGACTGAAAAATGCTTTTGTTGTGGCACGATAGAATACTTACTTTGAGATAATGATCAATGCGATGAGAAACATGCATTGGTGGTGTAATTAAATAATTTCGTAGCACAGTGTGATAGTATAGTTTATGAAACAGAGCTAGACGGAATATTTTTCAGCGAGAAGCTATTGGCGGTAAGTTGAGGTTACTTTTCATAGTGCTTATGCTTGCAGTTCTAGTATACAGGGTGTTTCAGCGAACACTTTCAAAAATTTTTTAAGGTTGCCTGTGGCAGATAGCCCAATTCTAGTTCATGAGCTGGTCTACTCGAAGAGGCGGACAATACTTTCACAAGAAATTGAAATGCATAATCGAATCATTAACAAAAATTCACTAATTAAGTTTTTAACTAATTACCTGATGGCCCATATTGCAATCTACAAATTGTAGCCGTGGGGTTCACAAGGCGGATCCGCTTGAAATTAATTCTCCGGTTGACACCAGTTTCGAGATATTAATTCCCGAACTTTGCGGAAAAATGCATTGACGTTCCAGTCGATTGTGCTTCAATGCAGGAAGCGACGTTTTGTTAAGAAACTAACTGGAACGCCAATGCATTTCTCCGCAAAGTTCGGGAATTAATATCTCGAAACTGGTGTCATCCCGAGAATTCGTTCCAAGTCGATCCGCCTTGCGAACTCCACGGCTACAATTTGTACATTGCAACATGGACCATCAGATAATTAAAAATTTAATTAGTAAATTTTTGTTAATCCTTCGATTACGCACTTCAATTTCTCGTGAAAGTAATGTCCGCCTCTTCGAGTAGACCACCTCATGAACTAGAATTGGGCTATCTGCCACAGGCAACATTTAAGAATTTTTGAAAGTGTTCGCTGAAACACCCTGATATAGTGTACTGGAGATTATCGGTGCCGGCACGGTGAAGTGTGAAAGGGGAAGTCGACGAACTAGTAGTGCGCGCTCGATCGGTGTCCAGCTGAGACTGCTCCGTCTACTTGTACTTCGGATAGACGCCCTGTGGACTTACAAGAACGTCCCGTGACATCTCCAGTACAATAGAAAGAATGAAACGAACCGAATTATTTTGAACAAGCTCAAGAGAATTAATTAGGTTAACTTGGCATGAATCCCAAACAGCAGATGCATATTCTCATTTTGGGCGTATTAGTGTCGTATACAGCAGTAGTTTTAAAATTGGTGAAGCGGAATGAAAATTTCGGCGCAAATAACCTAACGTCCGGTTGGCATTGTTAATAATGTAATTAGCATGAACAGCCTATGACATGTTAGTCGTAATATGAACTCCAAGGTACTTATAGTTGTCAACGGTTGGCAATGTTATCCAGGTCATACTGAGGTAAGGCATGAGCCGCTCGGGATATTGTTATGACCTTGAATTTGTTAATATTAAGTTCCATTAGCTATTTCTTGCACCAGCTAGAAATAATGTTTAGATCGGCCTGCAGTGCAGTTATGTCGTCGGAGTTACCTATTTTGCGAAAAACAGCGCAGTCATCGGCAAAAAGGTGAATATTTGAGGATATTTCTAAAGGAATGTCGTTAATATGGACAAGAAATAAAAGAGGACCTAGTAACAGAACCTTGTGGTACACCTGAGCATACTTTAGTGAAGGAAGAGTTATGGTCGTTTGCACTGACAAACTGAAAACGATTGGTCAGAAAACATTCTATCCATTTTAAGAGGTTACAGTCAAGATTAAGAAGACAGTTTGTATAGTAATAGCCTGTGACATACCTTATCCAATGCTTAGGAGAAATCTAGGAAAATGCAGTCGGCAAATGAGGATTGATCTAGAATGCATTGTAACTTGTGGGTAAACAAGATGAGCTGTGTTTCGCACGAATATGTTCTCCGGAATTCATATTGCACTGACGTGAAAAATGAATTAGTTTCGAGAAAATCAAGCAGGTGACATATATGATGTGCTCCAGCATGTTGCAACAAAAGCCGGTGAGAGATATTATCTATAATTAGCGGGAGCAGATTTAACACCTGATTTGTGGATGGGAACCACCTTCCCACTTTTCCATTGTACAGGCAAAGTAGATGCGTCCAGTGATTGTTCAAAACGTTTGGTTAATATGACGGAACTGTAAGTAGATGTGTTCTTGAAAATTTTAGTACTTACAGTATCCTAACCTGGGGAAGTCTGTTATCTTAAATTTCCAATGAGTCGCGCAACACCAGATGTATCAATGACGATGGGATCCATGACTGAGTAACTATACTGACTCATAAAAGGTAAATGGGAGCTTGAAATTGGCGAGAAGTTTTTGTTGAACTCTGTGTTTAAGACCGAAGCACAAGAGTGAGCAGGAATAGGTTCACCGGAAGGATCATTCAATGTGATGCTATTGTCGGCAGAAGGGTTAATTAGGCGCCAGAATTTCGATGCACTGGTGCTTAGCAACGATAAGAGGACATTAGTTGGGAAATTAATCTTGGCGACCTTCAATGCATTTACGTACTCCATCAGCAGTTTTATATTTTTCCCAGCGTGATTCACTCAGTGACTGATTGGCTAGTCGATAAAGAGGCTTTTTCCGGTTTTATAAACGTCGGACATGGCTATTATACCATGGTGCCTGGGGATTATGTGCGGACAGGAATGTATGTTACCCTTAGGCGTTCGACTTCGGCTGCAAACATGTTCCAGTTGAACTGGACAGAACGGTCATTACAACCGTGAAGAAAAACTGCAATAAATTCAACTAGCTCGTTATTTATGGCGTCAAAGTGAGCTCTCTTGTTTTCTTCATTTTGCTAGTTTGAACAGAAGGCGTGGAAAGAGTAAAGGTGAGCAGCGCATGATCACTGATGCATGGGTTACCGGGGAGGCGAGGTCGGGGCTAGAAGTCAAGATTAAATCTAAAGTGTTCGCCTAGTTAGGTTGGTTCGGTCACAAGCTGCGAGAGTGAAAAAAACGGAGCACAAATCTAAGAAACTGCTTGCCTCGGTCTAAAATGGCGATAAACTTGGTGGCTCTGTATTCCACGATATGTTTGGATAGTTGAAATCACCAAGCAGAAACAACGGGGACGAAGGAAAACGTGTGTGAGCGGTGTTAATCGTGCATTGAAGTTCGCCAAGGAATGTAGCTGTAGCGGACGGATAACATACGCCGATTATAACTTTTATGTGGTCAACAGTTACTGCAGCCCATACGATTTCGAGATTAATTTGTACATGAATGCAAGAAGATGGAATATCAGATGATATAGCCAGAAGAACACCGCCTCATCGACGCTCAGTTCGATCGAAACGGTAGACTGCAAAATTATTAGCATCCTGAAAAATTTCCAAGGCATGCACGTGGGCTGAAAACAATGTTTCGGTACGTGCTATAATACGTGTACAGCACGTGTCAATAGCAGAAGAGAGTGAATCATGTTATGAAGTACACTTCTGATATTAGTGAATAGGACAGTTAGGCGGCATTGTGAAGTACGGCCCCTCATTATTTTGAAGAAGCTTGTGCAGCGTTATCACCCAGACGGTGCCAAAGTGTTGCAACTTGACCTCTTCAATTTGTCTGTCTGCATGTTGTAGCAAAAACATTTCTTGTTTTTGTTAACTTGTTGTATCGAAGCTGGAACTGCGGTGCGTTTGGTTGAGCTTTGCCAAATTCAAGTAGTTTTTTTTTGTTGCGAGCAGTGCGCGCATGTCATTTAAGCAAATGAAATAAAACGCTCATTTGCTCAGCAGGGTCATCCGGCAGAGATTCAAGCTCTAAAGGGGCGTTAGAGCGTGTACCAGGCCCCGGGTTCGCTTCTACGTCTCCCGAGCACAAGACAAAGATTAACATAGAAAAGAACTCGCAAACAGTCTTGCAGAGCACCCATGGGCACGGGAGAAGGAGTAAACATCGATCATCCGATTTCTTAGCATGCAAGAAAAGCTTGTTACACACCTGCACACAGAAGAAACGCAGATTTGCAGCCATTCTGGTAGGACTGCTCCCGTGCCCACTGAAGCTTAAGCGGACGTGCTGGTCATTTAAAATCTTGGCGGAAAATGATGTCGTCGTCGACTGGGCTGGCCGCTGATAGACGAGTTGCATCGAAGGCAGCGTGTGCATCTTTGGTGGGGCGATCCATCCGTGGTCAGACGGTGTTGAAAGGCCCATGTTCAGTGGTTGCGCACAATCATGGAATTGGGCGCGATGCGCCCGTGACGCCGCCAGTACAGGCACCATGTGACCCGCTGTCAGAGATTGACACATTGCGACTGTCGCTATCAGAACTTGCACAAAGAAGAAACGCAGATTTGCAGCCATTGTGGTAGGATTGCTCCCCGTGCCCACGCATATAATATTTCAGGGGCGCAGCAAGGGGGGGGGGGGGGTGATGGGGCTTCAGCCGCCTCCCATCCCCCCCGAAATTTCTTCCCGGCCCCACCAAAACAACCACCGGCGCCGGAAATCATTAGATTTTCTCTGCAATGTCTTTTTCACGCTGGAAAAGACATTTCGGTACGAACATTGGGAAATCGGGCTGGATTTCGTGACAACGCTTCTGCGCTTGGAGTAACATAACGCAAGTAGCCCCATCCGAGCACAAAGTTTCAAGGGCTTTTCGATCGCGAGCGGGCGCGTCGCGGCATCTCGCAGCGGCCGTGCAATCTATATGGAGTGTATGGATTTCAATTCCGAACATTGTGGGTATAAAATACTCATAAACTTTTCACCCGAAAAGTGCACTGACATTTCCAAAGCCGTGCTTTATATTTGCAATTCTGGAACCTTACGGGTTTAATAATCTTATAAACTTGGGCCAACAAGCGTGCACTGGATCCCTCGTATTCACGCCGTTCCAGAGATGGAAGCACGCGCTCGAAATCTTCCATTCACGAAAATACTAAATATCACCATGACTGTCAGCTGGCAGCTGATAAATTTCTCCAAACATCTTCAGAAAGCGCGCCCAATGTGATCGATCAGCTGGACTAGGGCAGGCAAAGTAAAATAAGAGAAAACAGAAGAAGTTAGCGGCCTATTATTGAGGCAGTTCTGTTTTGCGGGCGACAAAGTCTGGCTCTTCGTGGCCATAGGGACAGTGGTCCTATGGATTAAAGCAAAGTCCTGGCTGGAAATACTGGTATTTTCAAAGCGCTTCGCATGCGAGCTGATTGTGGAGACCTGAAGAACCATTTGGAAAGTTGCCGCTGCAATCCCTCGTATTTAAGCCCAGATGTACAAAACCAAATTGTAGAAATTTTTGGTGACATTATCAATGAAAGCCTAGATGCAAAAGTAAATGCTGCAGCTACTTCTCCGTAGTTGCTGAAGAAACGACGTATATTGCTGGAATCGAACAGCTTACTGTTTGCGCAAGGTACATAAACAAGGATGCGAACGACATCGAAGTGTATTTAGGTTTTAGCACCGGAATAGATGCCCTCGCTCATTGCGACTGGAGGTTCTATTAAATGTACAAACTGCTGAAGATTCTCGTGACCACTTCCAGCGCAGCTAGGGAGAATATTTTTAACATGAGATTACTAAAAAAAACTACTTGCGCTCTACAATGTCTGTGGAACGCATGGTTAGGCTGGCGCTTCTATACGCCCACAGAGACGTCGGCATCAACGTGTCCGAAGTCATTGACCGCTTCGCTAAACTTCCCCACCGAGTAAAGCTTTTCTTTTAGACAGCGAAGCAGCAAAAATCAATTCAAGTAAAAAGCACTGTGTCTTCAGAACTTGTAATTATGAAAACGTGTTTCTGTTCATAAGCTTTTAAAGCCGCAGAAATTTTCACCATTTGTAACAGTTAGCATCATGATCAAAATTATCATACGAATACGAAAATTAAGAGGGCATCAATAACCAATTTTGACCGACCTTGCTCATTGAAAGCCCGGTCCACGCTGCGTTTCCCAACAAACACACTCGGATATTGGGTAGTTTAACTTGTCGCATCATCTGTGGCTTTCGTTTGTCCTTTTCTTTCCTTTTTGGCTACCTGCTTTTATTTCTTTTTTGAAACGAAGCAATAGCCTTCTTTGATTTTGGGTGCACAATAACTGTTGCCGCTGGCAGGCAGCTAAAATGCAGAATTTCGTACTGATTTCTGCACCTTCCTCTATTATTCTACCCATATGATGTTGTCGCGACCGCAGCATGGCCCAAGTACATATAACGATTTCTGCGATCATAGTATTGTTCTTGCCTGGATCGTCTGTCTTTCTGTGCGCAAATCTGTGACTGAGCAGCATGTTTATTTGTCTTGTTTGGCACATTATATACAGTGGCGTTTGCTTAGATACGTAGATTTATTGGAGACTTATACGTACATTTAAATATCTTGTTGCGAGTTTTGTGTATACAAGCAGTGAACTTTGTTTCCGGCGACACTTTTTTGCCCTTTATCAAGTTGTAGCTTCGCATTTGTATATTCTATTCTATCTTTGCAGTTCTAATGTATATTTTGCAGAACTCCTGCTTTTTATATGTACTCACTGTTGGACTATCATCTCAGTGTAATTACAATACACGACCGGCAACAGCTGCTCCTGCGCAATCTATTGCAACGGAGGACAGCGTCATTGAGTTTATTTCTCTTGCCGTTGCACGTGTACAAAATGTAAACAAGGTTCGTGAATGACAAAGATTCATGAAGATAATTGTCCTCAACTTGTTCTTTTCATGGCCTTTACGTTTTTCATATCAGCTGCATGCACTGCTTCGCTGGTTTCAAAATGATATAGTTCTAAATTTCGTGTGATGTTTGCTTTACTTATTAATAGACACAAAGAAACCCGGAAGCATTGATATCGTATTTCTGCCACTATTTTTGGACCTACTAATATATGCTTGTATGAAAAAAATACATACTTTGCTTGTATTCACAGTGCGTAGCGTTCAATTATGTGCTTGCAGCATCGAATATACAATGACATTGGCAAAGGCGACCCACTTATTACGCATGTATTTGATCCCCAGACAAATTCTATAGAAGGAGGCTGCGCTGCAACCTGAGCCCCCCCCCCCCCCCCCCCAGCCCGAACAAAATTTCCGGCTACGCCACTGATATATATAATATTGCTACGAGAGACACATTCTGCCAGGGGCAGACGACAAAGAAGACGGTTCTGTCGGGTGCTGGTGGCTGTCCACCATCTTGGCTTCTGTGTCTTTGTAGTGCAAATACAGTGTAAATAGTCCCGCCTTGTGTCGTTTTACGTAACATCTTTGTGATGGAGGTGCTGGGTAGTTCCCTGTTTCCATCACGGAGCTCCGCAACGGCCGCTTCGTCACGCTTCCGACCATGTCAGCTCGGTGCAGGCACAACGTCTTCACCCGCTGCCCCTCCCGTGGCTCCCACCTACATCGTTCTGCCTCCTGCTCGTGATCCTGGCGTCTTTTCCGGCCAGGATGGGGTTGACGTCGACAATGGCTCAACCTTTACGAACGGATCAGCGCCAGCTACAGGTGGGACCCGACCCTTATGCTCGCCAACGTGGTTATTTTACCTCGATGGCCCACCACGGTGTGGTTCGAGATGCACGAGGCGGACATTACAAGCTGGGACTCTTTCAAAGAGAAGATACGCGACCTTTTCGGTGACAGCACTGGCCGGCAGCATGCTGCGCGGAATGAACTTGCGATTCGTGCACAGACATCCTCCGAGTCATACGTCTCTTACATCCAGGACGTTAACGCTCTTTGTCGCCAGGTTGACGAGCACATGCCTGAGTCCGAGAGGTTTTCTGATGTGCTCAAAGGTATCGCTGATGATGCCTTTAACCTGCTCGTCTATACCAACGTTGATACCGTCGACACAATCATCAATGAGTGTCGGCGGTTTGAACATGCCAAGAGCCGCCGTATAACCCAGAGATTCACCCGGCTGCCCAATACGGCTGCAACTTCATCGTGTGATGCCGTTCGCCTGCCGCCAACCTGTGACCACGTTACGCGTATTGTTTCGTCGCGAGATTGAAGCTGCCTGTCCTGCACCTATTCCACCACCCGTGTTTACATCCCACGCCAGTGACCCAACAGTGTCAATGAGTGACCCATCAGTGTCCCTCATTCAAGCTGTAGTAAGGCAGGAGTTTGCCAATCTCGGCCTTCCATTGGCGTGCCCACTGACTCGTCCTGACGCTCAGCCTTATTCCTCTGGACCTTCTCGACGATCCTACACCTCTCCTGTCTCCTTCCGCAACCCTGCGGAATGGAGAACGCCCGACGATCAGCCCATCTGCTTCTCCTGTCATCAAGCTGGGCACATTCCTCGTTATTGCCGTCGCCGTTGGACCTATGCATCTCGCCAGACCTCCATGCACTCTACTCCTTTTAGACGTCCAGCCACTGGTTCCTCTACTTACTACTCGTCATCCTCCCACGAGCCTCTTCCATCTGACGCCACTGCTGCTGTTCGCCGCTTCTCCCGCTCCCCGTCACCGCAACGCCGCCAATCCGCTCTCCGCAGTCTCGCCGCTTTTCCTCGCCGTCCTTCTCTGGACGCTCGCCGCCGGAAAACTAGATAGTGCAGCTTATGGAGGTGAAGCTGCAATGCCGTCGTCCCCTGCAAATCCTCTGCTGACTCTACCCACTCACCATAGCCTTCTAGAAGTCAAAGTCGACAATGTTCCTGTGACCGCCCTCATCGACACTGGTGCACACTTGTCTATTATGAGCGCCCCTTTACGCCGCCGCCTGAAGAAGATTATGACGCCGTCTACGACACAGACAATACGTGTTGCCGATCGTGGTGCTGTTCAAGTGATCGGAATGTGCACCGCCCGTGTTAGTATTGCCGGTCGTCACACTGTCGTACTTTTGCCGTCCTTGCTCACTGCCCCCATGACCTTATCCTTGGCCTTGACTTTCTTTCGGCACACTCGGCCTTAATTGATTGTTCTTCTGAAACACTCTGTCTCGATCTTCCTCTTGTATCAGATGCCTGCGAAACGACCGTCAGCCGCTTAAGCCCCACCGCTTTTGTTCGCCTACCGCCTCGAGCCGTTACGTACGTGTGTTTGTCATCAACCCCACCCGTTCCTAACGGCGACTATATCGTCACTCCGATTACTGACGTACGCCTGACGCGCAATGTTACTGTGCCACATACCATCGCGACATTAGCTGATAACTGTGTGTTCCTCCCGCTACTAAACTTTGGTCTGACCCCTCAAGTGTTGCCCCACAAGATGTCACTTGCCCACCTCACCGCTATAACAGACCATGACGTCATGGTTGTCGCCATAACTGAGCCTGAAGAAGCTGAAGCTTCCTGGTCACCAATTTCTGACGACAGCATTTTTCGCAAAATGATTGCATGAGACCTTTCGCCTGACCAGGCCGACGCTCTCTGTCGGGTTTTGGCCTCATACAGCGAAATTTTTGACATTCGTGATCGACCCCTGGGTCAGACTAAGATTGTCACCCACCGAATCAACACTGGCGACTCTTTGCCCGTTCACCGTCGACCTTACCGTGTGTCCGCATCAGAGCGCGATGTTATTTGAAAAGAAGTGGCGAAAATGCTTGCGAAGGACATCATCGAACCATCATCTAGTCCTTGGGCCTCCCCGGTCGTATTAGTAAAGAAGAAAGACGGCTCCTGACGTTTCTGCATTGATTATCGGCACCTCAGCAACATCATCAAGAAGGACGTGTACCCTCTTCCACGTATCGACGACGCCCTCGACTGCCTCCATGGTGCCACCTTCTTTTCATCCCTGGACCTTCGATCTGGCTACTGGCAATCGCTGTAGACGACCTGGATCGCGAGAAGACCGCCTTCGTGACCCCTGACGGCCTTTACCAATTCAAGGTCATGCCTTTCGGTCTCTGCAACGCACCAGCCACCTTTGAGGAATGATGGACACACTGCTTCAAGGATTTAAATGGTCGACGTGTTTATGTTACCTGGACGACGTGATAATTTTCTCTCCCACTTTCGCAGCACACCTTGAGCGGCTTTCGACCATTGTAGCAATTTTCCGACGAGCTGGCCTCCAGCTCAATTCTTCGAAGTGCCACTTCGCTCTTCGTCAAATTACTGTGCTGGGCCACCTGGTTGACGCTTCCGGTGTCCGACCAGACCCAGCGAAGGTACGCGCTGTCACGAATTTCCCCGTTCCTCGATCTGTCCATGACGTTCGTAGTTTCGTGGGGCTGTGCTCCTACTTTCGCCGTTTCGTGAAAAACTTTGCGGCGCTCGCACGTCCACTGACTGACCTTCTCAAGCAAGACGTCCCGTTTTGTTGGGGTCCTCTACAAGCTAACGCCTTCTCTGAGCTCATCACCGCCCTAACGACTCCACCTATTCTTGCCCATTTGACCCAGCTGCTCCCACAGAAGTACGCACAGACGCTAGTGGCCACGGCATCGGTGCAGTTTTAGCCCAAAACCAACGCAGCATTGATCGTGTTATTGCGTACGCAAGTCGTCTCCTTTCGAAATCTGAACGCAATTGCTCGATTACGCAACGGGAATGTCTTGCCCTTGTCTGGGCGGTTTCGAAATACCGTCCTTACTTGTATGGCCGCCCTTTTCGTGTTGTCACAGATCATCACGCTCTCTGTTGGCTTTCCTCACTGAAAGACCCTACTGGACGACTTGGTCGTTGGGCGCTGCGCCTTCAGGAGTACTCTTACTCAGTTACCTACAAGTCTGGCCGCCTCCATCTGGACGCGGACTGCTTGTCCCGCTACCCTGTTGACCAACCAGACGGATCGGATATCGAACCTAGCCCCTGCGTTATGTCCATGTCTCAGTTTCTCCAGATTGGTGACGAACAACGCCGTGATGCTTCTTTGCGATCGCTCATTGACCGGCTGGAATCGGCACCTAACGACGCCTCACTGCGCATGTTCGTTCTCGTGAATGCCACACTTTACCGTCGTAACGTGCAGTCCGATGGCCTTGAGCTGCTTCTCGTTGTGCCTAAACATCTGCGTTCAACGGTCCTGCATGAGCTTCACGACGAACCAACTGCTGGTCACCTTGGAGTATCCCGCACGTACGACCGTGTCCGGCGTCGCTTCTTTTGGCGCGGTCTCGCCCGGTCTGTTCGACGTTACGTGACCTCCTCCGATAAATGCCAACTTCGGAAACGTCCTGCTGCACCCCCTGCTGGTCTACTTCAACCACTCTCCATCCCGACCGAATCATTCTTCCGTGTCGGTTTAGACCTTCTCGGTCCTTTTCCTGAGTCAAGATCCGGCAACAAGTGGGTCGCCGTTGCTATCGATTATGCGACCAGGTATGCAATCACTCGAGCGCTCCCACCAGCACTGCTACTGACGTTCTCGATTTTTTTGCTCCACGATGTTACTCTACACCATGGCGCCCCTAGCCAATTGCTCACAGATCGAGGCCGTGCATTTTTATCCCGAGTAATCGACGATCTTTTGCACTCCTCCTCAACGCAGCACAAGTTGACCACCGCCTACCATCCTCAAACAAATGGCCTCACCGAGCGCCTAAATCGCACCCTCACGAACATGCTCTCAATGTATGTTTCCTCCGACCACCGTGGCTGGGACCTGGCGCTGCCTTACGTGACCTTCGCCTACAATTCATCGCGTCACGATACCGCCGGTTATTCACCCTTTTATACCAATGGACACCCTACTTCCGGCTGCTGCCGCGCCGCCTAGCGAATATGCACGTGATGCCATCGCTCGTGCCCATCATGCGCGTCAGATCGCCCGCTCTAGGCTGTCGGCCTCGCAAGCGACCCAAAAGCGCCTCTATGACAGGCAGCATCATGACGTTCGCTTCTCACCCGGTGCCTTAGTTCTCCTGTGGTGTCCATTCCGTCGTGTGGGCCTATCCGAGAAGTTGTTATCTCGGTACGCGGGTCCTTACCGAATCATCCGCCAGGTCACGTACGTCACCTACGAGATTGTTCCCGTCTCTCCGACTTTGCCGCCTGCGATCGCTCCCAGTGACATAGTTCACGTCAGCAGACTGAAAGCATACCACCCTCCTTCTGACGACAATGTTTGAAGTGCGCCGAGACGGCGCTTCTACCGCCGGGGGTAATGATACGAGAGACACATTCTGCCAGGGGCAGACGACAAAGAAGACGGTTCTGTCGGGTGCTGTTGGCTGTCCACCATCTTGGCTACTGTGTCTGTGTAGTGTAAATACAGTGTACATAGTCCCGCCTTGTGTCGTTTTACGTAACAATATATATATATATATATATATATATATATATATATATATTATAAGACCGAGACCGACCGAGCTGTCAAGCGCTTTTTATTCCAAAAAGCAAACGCCCCAGCTCATGCGCGAAGAAGTAGAAGAACAGGGAAGGTGATGATGGCTATGTACAAATGAAAAGGACGAAGTACGTTAATAGTGCTTACACTAACTTCCCCCCGTCATGGAAGCGGCCAGCCTGGCCGCAGATTACAGATTATCTAAACGGGGAGTGAATAGCTTCATCTGCGAGACGTGAACAATTTCGGCATTCCGGCGGCGCCGGTCAGTGACGGAGTGTACTGGGCGCACGAGATAGTTCATTGCAGATGTTTGCTGCACAACTGGTGTATGGGCCAATATAGCGTTGAAGGAACTTCTCACATAGGCCTGGAGTTCGGGCTGGAGTCCAAAGCAGGACTTGGTCTCCAGGGTGAAAACAGAGGTCACGGCGTTTGTTGTCGCAGCGACGTTTGCGCTCAGCTTGGGTAGCTTCCGTGCTTTGCCGGGCGATTTGACGGCAATGTGCAACTCTGGCAGCAAAATCTTCTGGAAGGGACGCGGTAGGCGAAGAAGGTGCTAAAAGAATTCTCTGTCAAATATGGTGGAAGGAGATCTTCCATATACAAGGAAGAAAGGGCTGTAACCGGTAGTCCGTTGAATAACAGTATTATAGGCGAATGTCACAAAAGGAAGAATTTTATCCCAGTTAGTGTGGTCAGGCCGGATGTACATGGAAATCATGTCAGACAGCGTACGGTGGAAGCGCTCAGTGAGGCCATTGGTCTGCGGATGATAGGTAGAAGTAGATTTGTGCACGGTATCAGTGGCCCGAAGAACTTCCTCGAGAACTTGGCAAATAAACGCCTTGCCACGGTCCGTCAGAAGAACGCGAGGAGCCCCGTGGCGCAAGACGATGGAGCGCAAGAAAAAGTCAGCAACCTCAGACGCGGTACCGGCTCGCAGAGGGGCAGTCTCGGCATATCTGGTTAAATGGTCGACCGAAGTGACAATCCAACGGTGACCAGAGGGTGTCAAAGGCAAGGGACCATATAAATCAATGCCAACAAATTCAAAAGGTGCGTCCGGGCAAGGCAGAGGTTGTAGTAAACCGGCAGGAGGGGAAGTCGAGCGTTTTCGGTGATGACATGACGCACAGGAGGCAATATATTTGGCCACCGTTGTGGATAGGCCAGGCCAGAAGCAGCTGGTCTTGATGCGGTCGTAAGTCTTGTGGAAGCCTAAGTGGCCAGCCGATGCGTCGTCGTGAAGTGCCTCTAATACGCGCCGGCGAAGGCAGCGAGGTAGAACTGGGACCCACCGGTGACTTGTTGGGTGATAAACGTAGCGGTGTAGCACGCCACTGTGCAGGCGAAATTGTCGAAGTTGGCGTCGCAAGCGGCTGTTGGGTGGTTCGGCGAATCCACTAAGGCGATCCATGAGAGTTCGACAGTAGGAGTCGGCCCGCTGAAGCAAGACGAGATCAGAGCGTGATAAAAGCGTAGGTAGGTCCAGGGGCGTTATCGAGAGCTGGTGTGAGGCAGGCGTAGCATCGGAACGACGTGGTGGGGAAGGCGACGGCGCGTTACCGGGAGAGAGCGAGAGTGGGCAGCGAGACAATGCGTCTGCATCATGATGACTTTTTCCAGACTTGTACGTTATTGCAAAGTCATATTCCTGCAAGCGGAGTATCCAGCGTCCTAAGCGTCGTGACATGTTTTTCATTGATGACAGCCAACACAGAGCATGATGGTCGGTGACGATGGTGAAGTGGCGACCGTAAAGGTATGGGCGAAATTTCTGAATCGACCAGACGATAGCCAGGCACTCTTGCTCTGTAATGGTGTAGTTCCGCTCAGCTGGAGAAAGTGTTCGGCTGGCATATGCGATGACCTGCTCTTTAGAGGCTGCATTACGTTGCAGAAGTATTGCGCCAATACCTTGTGCGCTGGCGTCAGTATGGAGTATGGTGGGGGCTCGATCATCGAAGTGGCGAAGCACTGGTCCGGAAGTAAGATGTTGCTTAAGAGCTTGAAAAGCTGATTCGCATTCGTTAGTCCATATGAAAGAGGCACCGGTAACCAGTAGCTTGTGTAGAGGAGCTGCAATGGCAGCAAAGTTGCGTATAAATCGACGAAAATATGAAGCCAACCCGAGGAAACTACGTAGATCTTTCTGCTGCTGGGGCCGAGGAAAGTGGAGAACAGCACTAATCTTTTCGGGGTCTGGCTGGATGCCATCTTTTGAGACGACGTGGCCCAATACTTTTATAGTCTTGCTTGCAAATTTGCATTTTTTTGTATTGATCTGGAGACCAGCATTTGCAAGGCACTTGAGAACTTCGTCTAATCGATGAAGATGTTGACTGAAGTTAGACGAAAAGATGACAATATCGTCCAGATAACAGAGGCAGGTCTTCCATTTTAATCCACGAAGTACGTTATCTATCATGCGCTCAAATGTGGCGGGAGCGTTACAAAGACCAAAAGGCATCACGTTAAATTCATAAAGTCCGTCTGGTGTAGCGAATGCGGTCTTTTCTTTGTCAGTCTCGTTCATCGGAATTTGCCAATAGCCTGATCGAAGATCAAGGCTGGAGAAATATTTCGCCCCTTGCAGTGTGTCCAAAGCGTCTTCGATTCGAGGTATTGGATATACGTCCTTGCGTGTGATCTTATTGAGCGCTCGATAGTCGACGCAAAAGCGAACGGAGCCATCCTTTTTCTTTACCAGAACCACGGGAGAAGCCCAGGAACTAGATGAAGGTCTAATTATCTTCCGCGCAAGCATGTCAGCAACCTGTTGTTCAATGACCCTCCGTTCGGACGGCGAGACACGATAGGGGCGTCGTCGTATGATAGCGGAACCATCGGTTTCGATGCGGTGTGAAGCCACAGAAGTTTGGCTCAACACAGGGGAACAGCTATCGAAACAGGCTTTGTGCTTCGCTAAGACCGCCAGTAAGGCTTCGGACTGCGCGGCGGTTAGGTAAGAACCAAGAACGGCTGGGGGAGGGAAGGAATCATCCAAACCCGAGGTAGATGCTGGCGATGAAGAAGGGCAAAGCGTGACTATAGAGATAGGCTGAGTGTCGGCGAGGGTTGCCACAGTCATCCCTTTGGGCAGCATCACAGGATCTGGGGTCGTGTTGCAGGCAGACAGAAGGGCGCGGCCACGTGAAAACCGGACGAGACAGGCGGCAATGAGGATTCCAAGAGAAGTACAGCGGGAAGAAGGGGCGACTAGAGCGTCTCCGTCGGCGATCTGCCGGGATGTTACGGATACAACGTCTTCGTGACCAGGACGCAGGACGTAGTCTTCATCAATGGCCAAGTTCACGCAATGAAGGTGAAGAATCTGTAACAGGTGCAAGCGCTGTATCCGCGATGTGGACAACTTCCTCTCTACATGAAATGACGGCTGAAGCAGAATGTAGGAAGTCCCAACCCAAGATAAGTTCATGGATACACGTTGGAAGCACGATAAACTCAATGTGGTGGCGAATGCCGTCGATGAAAACACGAGCAGTACACTGTCCGTCGGGGTGTATGAATGCATTATTAGCACCACGCAAAATAGGTCCAAGATAAGGCGTTTTCACTTTCCGGAGCCGTGAACACAGATCACTACGAAGAACAGAATCGGCGGCACCGGTATCGATGAGAGCAGACGCGGGAACACCTTCAACAGTTACATAAAGCATGTTGGCCGGGCGAACAGGAGGAATTGTTGAAGACCGATAGGAAGCAGTTTCCCCTCCAAAAACTGCAACAGTTTTCCGAGTGCTGGTCGGCAAGATGGGAAGTGGGACGAAGCGGCGATGTAGAGCGCCGGTAAGGCGAAGGAGAACGACGTCTGGCCGAACGGGAACTATGAGGCAGATTGGCAGCAAATGGAGGAGACGGTGAACGCCGCTGAGGGAACGAGTACGAACCGGGATAGTAGGAGTCTGGTCGGCGAGTGCGGTCTCTCTCGTGCTCAGTATAGCCTCGTCTTTCATCCTGCTGGCGACGGCGGCAGAAGCGAGATATATGGCCGCGTATACCACAGTAAAAACAAACCGGACGAGGTGGACGCCACTGAGGGTAGGATGGCGCAGCAAATGCTCTGTTTCCCATCGAGGCCAAATGGTCATAGGTAACGTCAGGAGGCACGGAGGTCACGGTAGGGGTGGGGAGCGAAGCAACATCCGCGTAGGTAGGTGAGGGGCGCGCTACCGGAGCAAGATGCGTTGTGGGCGTAGTCATCGCTGTCAACTCCTGCTTTACGACCTCGCGCAAGTCGAAGGTGGGGGTTGGGGCACAGGCAGTAGGTGAACGCCTCAGGTCTAATATTTGAAGCTCCTCGCGGATGATGGTGCGGATGAGAGCACGGAGATCTGAAGAATGGGGAACCTGAGGATCGCTACTGTCATGTTGAAGACGAAGAGACTGCATCTCGTCCAGGCGCTGACACGTGGCAGTCAGCCACGTGTCAGCGGATTTTGCACGATTAAGGCGTTGAACGCGACAGACCCAATGCCTTTTAATATGTGTCGCACGCGTTCGGCTTCCGTCATGCTAAGGTTCGCACGGCGGCACAGAGCCAAGACATCCTCTATGTATGAGGTGTACGACTCTTGCGGAAGTTGGAGGCGCGTGCCCAGCTTCTGCTTGGCGACTTCTGCACGGCTAGACGAGGAAGCGAAGACTTGCCGCAGCTTGGCGGTAAACGTGGACCAATCCGCGATGTCGGATTCATGATTGAAATACCACGTCTATGCAACACCGGTCAAGTAGAATGCGACGTGCCTCAATTTCTGGGTATCGGTCCACTTAATGCAAGAACTCACGTGGTCGTAGTTGTCGATCCAATCGTCGACGTCATCACCGCGGCGTCCCGCAAAGACAGGGGGATCGCGTTGAGGGCACGTCACAGTCCAAGAGGGAACCGCAGGCGGAGTCGTTTGTGCGGTAGGGTTAGAGGCGCCGGAAGAGCCGGGGTTGGAACTGTCCATCATAGTAGGGGTAACCGGGCGCAGGCGGCGACCGGAACGTAGCTCCAGGGAGGACGGGAACGCGAGAGGACGTCGGGGTCTTGACGTACCTCCACCACTTTATAAGACCGAGACCGACCGAGCTGTCAAGCGCTTTTTATTCCAAAAAGCAAACGCCCCAGCTCATGCGCGAAGAAGTAGAAGAACAGGGAAGGTGATGATGGCTATGTACAAATGAAAAGGACGAAGTACGTTAATAGTGCTTACAATATATATATATGCTAATGGGGATACAGGCCAAGAGAGCAGCAGGCAGCTTGTCTCAACCAGAGCAGCTCAGGCAATCTCGAGCTCGCGCTTCCCGGATGACTGGCGATGTGGCTGCAGCGCCGGGCATTCGTCTTCACTACAATCACCCCCCATCGGAAAAGGAGCCATCCTAGCGACTCATGGTGAACATATAATCATGAGTTCGTAATCCGGCTTCAGGCGTTCTACTTGGACGGTTTCACGACCACGACAGCGTTGGTCCTTAGGTGGCGTGGCAGGCTCCACAATATTAAAGTCCCTATATAAGAAAAGTACCGCCATCTACTCTTTCCTCCGCCGCCTCCTCTCCTAAAGCGCTTGCTTTTTTCTTTACTTTTTGCTTGCGAAAGCCAAGTCGACGGTGGCGCACCTAGAAAATCCACGTTGAAGCTTTCAGGCTGGGCGTGCGCCGCCGCCACCGCCGGCGACTGCGGCGGCGCAGAGGACTTTCAACATGGCTCTGAGACGAAGAAAAAAAAAGAAAATATCAAGTGAATAGCGCGCGCTATCATCGTCCAATCGGAGGTACAGGAGAGAGAGAAGCGGCGTTTATCAAAGGATGGCGGTACTTTTCTTATATAGGGACTTTAGACAGTATAGTTCACAGGCGATGTCTGCGCTACAACATGGTAGGGTCCTGGATATTTTGAGACAAGCTTGGATGAGAGGCCAGCAGGAACGGCAGGAACTCAAAGCCATACAAGGGAGTCCGGAAGAAAGTGACAATGCGGGTGATCATTGTCACGTCGAGATTTTTGTTGCCGTTGTTCGACGGCTGTAAAGGAACAGGCGAGCTGACGGCATTCCTCTGCGCGGCGGGCAGCTTCAGAGATTGGCGTACATTCGGATGAGTCGGGTCTGTACGGAAGAATGGTGTCGAGGGTAGTCGAAGGTTCGCGGCCATACAAGAGGAAGAATGGGGAGAAGTTTGTGGTCGCCTGTGGTGCAGTGTTGTAGGCGAACGTGATGAATGGCAAAATAAGGTCCCAATAAGTGTGATCCGAGGCGACGTATTTGGAGAGCATGTCGCCGAGGGTGTGGTTAAATCTTTCCGTCAGACCATTACTTTGAGGATGGTAGGCGGTGGTGGTGCGATGAACGATGCGGCATTCAGTAAGGAGCGCGTTTACGACTTCGGAGAGGAACACACGTCCTCTATCGCTCAAAAGTTCGCGAGGTGCACCGTGACGGAGAATAAAGTTTTTCAGGAGGAAGGATGCTATATCACGAGTGGTGGCAGTAGGCAGAGCGGCTGTTTCTGCGTATCGCGTCAAATGGTCGATGGCGACGACTATCTAGCGGTTTCCAGAAGCCGTGCTCGGAAGCGGTCCATATAGATCAATTCCAATGCGATCGAAGGGCCTAGCAGGACACGGGATTGGCTGGAGTGGACCAGAGACAAGCTGAGGAGGAACCTTGCGGCGTTGGCACTGAGGGCACCACCGAATGTACTTCCACACAAAGGTGTACATGCCACGCCAATAAAACCTGGAGCGAAGCCGGGTGTACGTCTTGAAGACACCCGCATGTGCACATTGCGGGCCAGTATGGAAGCCAGAAAATATGTTACCACGAAGATGTCGAAGTATGACCAGCAACCACTTGCTGAAGTCGGAGACGTAATTCCGGCGATATAGAAGTCCATCCCGCATTTCGAAGTGCGAAGCTTGACGGCGCAAAGCTCGAGAAGGTGGAGGAACAGTCGACGGGTTAGAAAGGAAGCGGATAAGAGCACTAATCGAGGCATCCTTGCGTTGCTCCGAAGCCATGTCGCAGCCTGCTGGGAACGAAAGTACATGGTCAACGGCAGAGAGGCATGCATCGCTTTCGGTTGACACGGGCGAACGGGAAAGTGCGTCGGTGTCGGTGTGGCGGCAGCCAGACCTGTAGACAACGCGCACGTCGAAATCTTGCAACCGCAAAGCCCAGCGAGCTAATCGACCTGAGGGGTCCTTCAACGTGGACAGCCAACAAAGTACATGGTGGTCTGTAATCACGTCGAAGGGGTGGCCATACAGGTAGGGTCGAAATTTACCAAGTGCCCAGATTACGGCCAAATATTCCTTCTCCGTAACCGAATAATTCTTCTCGGCTTTGGTGAGGCTGTGGCTTGCGTATGCAACGACCTACTTGTCGAATCCAGATTTGCGCTGTGCGAGCACAGCGCCGAATCCAACACCGCTGTCGTCGATGTGTACTTCGGTCGGAGCTGTCGGGTCGAAGTGCAGCAGTATAGGCGGTGAGGTATTCGTCTTCACTACAATATATATATATATATATATATATATATATATATATATATATACCAAGCAAGGAATCACAGGAGCTTGCACAGAAGTAGTTCAAAAAATGGAAGCACGTAGAAAAAACGTACAATGAATCGTCAACTGCAATGGATCGCATTTCGTTCAACTCAGAGGTTAGTGGAGGTCACAGTGCAGGAATCCTATGGCCAGGTGAGGGTGTATTGACCGTCGTTGTGGCAGTGTTGCCAGGTCGGACGAGGCAGCGTAGCCCAAAGTTAGAGAAATCGTAGCCCAAATTAGCCAAATACAAAAAGAGAACAAAATATTTCGTAGCCAAATATAGCCTTTCTGATTTGCAGTTTTATTATTTGTATATACATTTTCACATTCTACTACGGCAATCATTTTTTGCACAACCGGTTGTCACCAAATATCCTAATATCCTTGCCGCCGTGACAGTCGACATTGTGCTTGCATGGAGGAAGGAAGTTTTTGCATGGAGGAAGGAACTTTCTGGTTGGTCCCAGAAGCTCTTAAGTTCCAGCAAATCGCAACAGAGGACGAAATCATAGTGCTTTTATTTTATGACAGATCATCATCATCATCAGCCTATATTTTATGTCCACTGCAGGACGAAGGCCTCTCCCTGCGATCTCCAATTACCCCTGTCTTGCGCTAGCGTATTCCAACTTGCGCCTGCAAATTTCCTATGACAGATAGTATGTTATTATTTTTAGTTATATTATACAGTAATAATAACTACGAACTCCGCTTTTTGGCTCACGTGAACACGTGACATCAGCCTACGGCGAAGAAAAACTTCAGCATTCCGATCCAGATCGGTTTCGATCGCTATCAAAAGTGGCCGTGTGACACCGGTATAAGACAAATTGGAGCACTCTGCGTGAGAACTAGTGGAAAAATCGTGTCCTATGGAAGATGCGTGCAGACCCTGTGTCCACCAAAACATTGTCTCTGCGTTCACACACACCCTACGCGGCCCTGCCCATAAAGGTAATTAACTTCAACAGTGTGGTGCTGCATCGAGCTCACCCATCTTTGAGCGTTGTCTATGTGCTTGGGCAGCAAGAGCATGCAAAAACGAACGTGTCAATCTCATCAGTGCCGCCTAGCGCCAGTGTTAGAGTTTGGGAACCGTAATGCGCTAACTGTGCGTGGCGTAGAAACGCGCTAAATGAGCCCGCGCAAGTAAGAACGTAAAAAAACGGTATTCGCATGGGTACGCGGATAATAGCATCATGCTTGCAAGAATAACAGTAACGAAAAAAATTAATTCGCACAGTCGATCATGTGAAATACTTACGTGCGTGCAGAGACTGCTTCGCTGACCACTAAGCGCTTTTCACTCACGGTCAGTAGTGGTTTACAGTAGAGCACTGCACGGGCTCGGGCTTACCCGAAAGCCCGGGCCCGGCCCGGCCCGTGGCCCGAGCCGGGCCGCGTATTTCCAATTGCTAGTAGGTACAGCGCTCGACCGCTGGCGCCACGCTGCGCCGCTCGCGCGTACCATGTTTCGAGCCGCCTCCATTGGAACGGAGGAGGCGTTGACGGAGAAAACGCTGGGCTGGTGGTGACTAGCCTGCTGTTGGGATCGGTGGTATTATAAACGCATCACTGTTTTGATGATCCAAATATAATCTCACTATCACGGAGGGAGCAGTCTACCTGACTGGAGCAGTATTTTTTTATTTGGGGGGTTGCTACGCTGCGCTCCGCAACACCCCAACGACCGCCGCTTAGCGTCGGCGCCCGGTACCATGGCGGCCGCCATGGCACCGGGGTTCAAACGACCGCGCTGGCAAACAGACAGGAAAAAAAAAGAAAAAAAAAGCGTGATATGAAAAAAAAGAACGAACTGGCGGTTCGTTCATATGGTTTATATGCGAACCATAGGATTCGAACCCGCGTACGCATGATCCCGAAGCGTGCGCCGTAACCACTCAGCCATACAGCCACGCTTTTAAGGGTTGCATTCGTGCGAACCACATGATTACGTTCGAGCGCCCTCGGCGAACGGAACCACCTCGAAACGCGGTACGCGCGAGCGGCGCAGCGTGGCGCCAGCGGTCAAACGCTGTATCTACTAGCAAATGGAGTGTTGCAGCCGGGCCGGGTAGAGCAGTTTTTTCACGGGCTCGGGCCGGGCTCGGCCACGGCGTGTGCTTTTTGACCCGGGCCCGGGCTGGGCTCGGGTTATTTGACGCGGGCCCGGGCCGGGCTCGGGCTTTCTGCGAGTTATTCTCGGGCTTCTCAACTCTGAAAAACATGTAATTTTCAGTCTCGGGCCGGGTTCGGGCTGGTCTCGAGCCGGGCTCGGGCCGGGCTCGGGCTTAAGGTAAAGGGGTGGTGGGCCGGGCCGGGCGGGTAACGTAGATTATTTCCGGGCCCGGACCGGGCCAGGGTCTCGCCATAAAAGTTTTGATCGGGCTCGGGCGGGCCGCCCAATGTAAAAACGGGCCCGGGGCGGGCCCGGGCCGCAAAAATCGGCCCGTGCAGTGCTCTAGTTTACAGTCATATGCATATGTATTTATTCGACAATTGTTAAGACTCGACATTAGTTTATTATGAACATAGCACAGTGAGACGGTGTAAAGGAAACAAGAGAAAGATCAGAGATGGCCCTAACGCTGCAATATTATTGGCTTATTTCGCTTCAGAGATAGCGCACACGAACAATTCTTGCCGTACGCGATATCTTCAATACAAACTTCGCGCACGATCTACGTTAAGGTTCACCGTGAGCGAAGCTTGTTCCAAATTCAAACACTCGAAAGAAAAGCCATTCCAGGGAAACAAACGTAAAAAATAGGTAAACAACTTTATCTTTATAACAAGTCCTGTTATAATCCCTATTGGGATTGACAGTATGTATAAATAAATAAATACTAAAAATAAAAATCTAGCACTTGGGCTGTATCAGTCGCGCTGGCATCTGTGATCACTGCCGCGCGTCGGTTCGCTGCAGGTACCGCGCTGGTCGATCGCCACGCTTTATGCTTTGACATTTGGTTATAAGCACCCTGCACCGCACCAGATCCAATAAATTTTGAATGATTGAGCTGTTCAGTTGCGTCGGAAGCGTATGGAGTAACCACCGCATATATACCAACCACTGACACGCGTCGTCGGGCCGCCGGCGCCTGGTTCTATAAGCATTGCCCGACAGCTACGTACGCGCCTGCTTTCGCTAAACGAGGCAACCCTCAATCGCGAAACGTAATGGTGATCAGATTCAATCGACGATACGGTCACATGTGCCCAGCAATAACAATGGAATATACCGCTGATTAGCACGCCAGGTCTCGACGAAGCAGACGCGGCTGCCGCCGCTACCGACGAAGAAACCCCACATCCACTGGCTGGGCTTGCTGTGGCCATGGCACACTACACTGAGCGCTCACGCGAGCACGTGAAACATGCAACACGTCAAGCGGCACAAGACAAGCGAAGCGGAAGAAAACAATCGAAATAATTCGCGGCAAAGATCACACAACCGAAGTGCGGCCGGCCTGCTCTCGCAAGGCGCACAGTCCAAAATGGCGGCGACGCTAGACGTCACTCGTGTCGGCCAATGGCGCTGCTCAAACATCGGTTTGTGAAAAGGTCTATAGTAGAGTGTACTAGAATACGGTCGAGTGGGACGAACTCTGCAGCTTGTGTATTATAAACGGCCGCGTTCAGTTATCCCGTGCACTATCATAACGACCATAATGAAACAAAGGAACAGCATGTCTCACATACACGTAGAGATGCAGATCTGTTGCGTTCGTTGAAGAAGATAAGTGTGGTACCACATGGGGCACCCAGTTTTAATGGATTGCAAACATGGTGAGACTGGACCTCCCGTCCGTTAATTCTCTCAGGAACTGCGCCTCTGCGCAACAGCCATGACTCTCCGGCAGCAAAACCATTCGGAATAACAGTTCTCACTTGCATACAGTCACTCACCTTTGAAATTTCAATAGTGCTGGCATGCGTTACATTCGAACGGAAATGACTATTCGGCGTCGTACACTATATCAATAACACACACAAGTGCGCACACGCACACGTACGCACACGCACACGTACGCACACACACACACACACACACACACACACACACACACACACACGCACACACACGGCTACCCGTCGTGGTTGCTCAGTGGCTATGGTGTTGGGCTGCTGAGCACGAGGTCGCGGGATCGAATCCCGGCCACGGCGGCCGCATTTCTATGGGGGCGAAATGCGAAAACACCCGTGTACTTAGATTTCGGTGCACGTCGTTAAAGAACCCCACGTGGTCCAAATTTCCGGCTTCCCCCACCACGGCATACCTCATAATCAGATCGTCGTTTTGGCACGTAAAACCCCATAATTTTTTTTTTGGCCGCTCTGAGGGCCACACTTTAATGAACCTCTTTGATGCCAGTTTGGTTCACTGGGTAGGTGCAACTTGTGCCGTTCGGCAATGAACCTCTTTAACTTGGGATACTAGCTATGTCTAACTGGGCATCTACCGCTCTTCAATGACTAAATCATTTAAATTTCTCTGTTGGTGGGCGTTGTCGAACACCCGTCATATAAACTCGGCACTCTTGTCTGAACTGACATTCACAAATGCGCCACCACCGCGTGGCGCGCTTGTAAATCTCGAAGGGAAGCGCTGGAGCGTATAGCCCGGGGGAATTTACGCTTCGTACTCGTACCTGACGCGCTTGAGCCGTTGCAATACGGCCCGTCGATACATTTATGCAATACTTGATCGCATTAATGTTGACGCATTCATCATGAGATAGCTTTTGCAGGATTTTTCTTTTTCTTTGTTACAGTCTGTATGTAATAATGTCTACTTTTGCGAGCCCTTATTGACGCTTCCACTCTAATTTCGAGCGTAAAATTACGCTCGAACACACACACACACACACACACACACACACACACACACACACACGCACACAAGATGGTTTTGCCTGCTATGAATATTATTATTTCTATGAATGAGAGTTTTCTTTCTAGCATTCACTAATAAGTGTGTTTGTTACTGCAAACACGTGCGCTTATTCCGGCCGGAAGTTCTCACTTTTTCAATTATTGCATTTATAATATTTGTTATTTTTCCCCTATATATATATATATATATATATATATATATCGTAAATATATATGTCTATGCACCCTTTGATTTAATTACCTAGAAATACATTGATCATTCTTCGCGCCACGCAGTTAATAAACCTGGTTTATTTCACTCTAATATTGTTTTCGTCGGTTATTGTCCCTGATAAATATCCACCAACAAGAAGCGAGTGTAAAATGACACGATATCAATAATGAAATTTTCTTACGTAGCTTCATGTTGCACAGATACCAGTTACTTTTGGAAGACAGTGGTAAAAACAGCAGTTCAGCTGGCTAAAACTACACTTGGTACATGCCGTAAGGGGTCATGGGCGCACCGAAGCAACTAAGACATAAAAAAATGTACTGCACAGAGGTAGTAGTAGTAAGTGGTTCATGAGGAGAGGGAAAGGTTGACGCTATCTTCTGCAGCCCTTGAGGGAGCACGGCTCAGCGCCAAGTGGACAGAGGTTCTGCGAGAAAAACTGGGCGTCCGCCAGCGTCCGCGTAGCGAACGCGCACTCGCTAGCAGACGACGCGCTTGACAACGACAGCAAAATTGAAGACGTCGCGTTGTATAATCCGTGCCTCAAATATATATGTTTGGCAAAATGGTGTAAACATACATTTACAGTTGAAATAAAGCGTTATTTTAAGAGCGTACTATGCGCAATCGGCCTCGGCGCTCGCAACGAAAGTACGCTGAATATGCCGCGGAGCGCGTCTCCGCCCCAATCCAGTTCGCTCGCAGCGCCCTCGCACTATTTTTCCACACGCGGCGCCTCAGTGCCAGAGCGTAGTTCGGCCCACTCGACCATTGTGTAGTACACTCTAGTCTATAGTAGGCGCGGTAACAAATGTGCAGCAGCCACGCGCCCGTAGCTCCCCCTTCATTGCCAGAGAAAGTTGTCCGCGAGTATAGACCTTTTCATCGGGCGAGGAGAAAAGGGCGCGCGACGAGCCTTTCCTCCTCTCTGGCTTGTGCGAGCCGGCGCGGCGCGGCTTGAATGTGTTGCCGGTCGCGCGCTGCAAAACGATTCGGAGGTGTTTTAGCTAGTTCTGAGTGCATTTTACGGGATGTCAGTTCTTACGAGGTCGTCGAACAACCACTGTGTAGCCTTTAGGTGCAGCAGTAGCTACAGTATCTGGAATTCTCTTGGATGTGCAAAAATGCGACGCGCATCATCAGCCGCGGTGTGTGTATGTGTTGTGAACTATGTTGGATGTATCGGTTTTCACTCGACGAAGACTTGTTGGAAAACATTTGCATCAGCCACCGGCATCGTTCTCACGCATTTTAAGTCTAGTAGACTTCAAATCACTATGCATGTCTACGTTAGCCTCCTGCAAGATGCCGAAGGCTTTGCTCAACACAGCGATCACTGCGGTTGGCAAACAAACATGGTACACACAAGTGCTTCGTGCTTAGATCGGCATTACATTTGTTGCCCTGTAAGGCACAATATACATAGGGGATCGCATAAAGAGAATCCAACAGCTATTTGTAAGGACACAATTTACGTAACGTGGGTGAATGCGTCGTAACTGGCTGAGCTTGGGAGAATGAAAAAAAAAATAAAGTTCATATGTCCTCCTTTTGCGGCAAAATAAAACAGAACACGGGATAACGATGCAGTAAGACTCCGCATGGTCGTGCCGCATGCTTGAACCACTTGGACCATACGCTATATACAACAAAAAGATCTATAACACAGCATTTAGTACTGCCTCGGGCGCTCGCACGCTCTGCAGCTGGTCGTTCGACCACTCGAAAAGTGATTCACACTGTACGGTATGCGGTTATTATTAACCAAACTATTTTATTTGTAGGCGGAAACTTAGCCTAGCAAACAAGGCAGTCGCCCAATGTATCTACACATAACTTGAACGATTGTCAAAGTAAACAGCACGACTTATTCTCCAGCAGAACGGTACCCACGCTGTTAGGATCGTCAAATGTTTCGTAGCTACTCGTTGCAGCTGAACCAGAGCTTAGAATTACAGTGCTGAGAATGCTGCAGTAAGGTAACATTCCTGAAACGAATTTTCAGAAATACTTAACTGATATTCGAAGCTGATTGTAAGCTCAAACAAGCGCGCACACCTCGCGCTGGGGGCTCGGTCCGTCCGCCCTAACACCAGCAGTTTCTTCAGCCGCTTAATTACTTCAGACTTAAATTCCTTCACTACGCCTCACAGGACCATTCCCCACGTAGAAGACGCCATTTCATGCTAAATACACCACGTGAGTGCGAGAAAAATTCACCAGAAATTGTCGCCAAGCGTATACCACAGCATACAACATGGGCGTTCGCCCAAGCCAGTATGCCATCTGCTCATAGATGGCGCCATTGCCTACGCAATGGCGGCGCCCATGTAAAAACGGTCTATAGGCAACCTTAAAGGGAAACTCCACCTAGCGGATTTCCGCTGAACTATTACGTCATATAGGCAACCTGCGCTAAAGCTTTGCAGAGTAGACAGCAGCGCCAGAACACACAGCCTAACGAGTGGTGGAAGCAAAACTGGAAGGACGCTGCATGCATTCGCCGTGACACTTTCGATCGCTTATCACGGGGCAAGAGTGTCCGATTTGCGAAAACGATGAAAGTGCGCATGCGCAGGGCATAACACTCGGACGAGCGACGAAATGACCGCTATCGTTTGGAATGGCGTAACATTTTCATCACCTCTCTAGCGGCCGGTGTAGGCGACGCTGGGGTAAAAAAAAAAAACTGACTGACTGCGCGGCGCACGCAGCACAGTCACAGCGTCAGCTGGTGGAGCGGCTTAAGGGTACCTCCAATTCGGGCACCACGCACAACAGGGTCTTCGCGGCAGTCTGTTCCCCTCGTTTTGACGAGAACGATCTGAACTGTCCGCCCGGCGTCGACGGCGAGCTGCGGCTTGTAATGCTCTCTGCACAGCAGTCTGCTGGGCCCGATCAAGCCTTACAACAACTTACATGTCGGGCGCGCCGTGTTTGCAGGCAGCTTAACTAGATGGCGCCACCATACTGGCGGAGGCTCTGCTGTTCGGGAGCGCGTTGATTGCGCGCCTCGTCTGAATCGCATATCGTCGTCTGCGTCTGCGGACGCTGCGTTTGGAGGCATCTTACCTAGATGGCGCCACCATACTGGTGGAGGCTCGAGTCGTCTCCCCCTGCGTGCTTGCCTTATATATTAGTATTTTCCGGAGCCCAATAGCAAGCGCTTGCGTGGCGCAGTGGTAGAGTATCTGGCGCAGCGTGCGCGGGTTCGATCCCGGCTGGAATCGGGTACTTTTTTCGCGTTTCCCGTGATAGGGGAATCGGGTACTTTTCGCGTTTTACGCGGACGCCGGCGGCGGTGTCATCGCGACCCGAAACGGCTATTGGAATGAGCCCATAACAGCTTACGCTGTAAAATGAAAACGCTGTAGCGCCCTCTGAACAGTGCAGGGTGCCCATAGCTGGGCAGCGCCCATATGGACCAGTGCACAGTATGGCGTGCTGTGGAAGCATCTCCTACATACTTGACAAGGCCTGCGCCCAAAATTCGGACGTCACAATCCGCTGGCTGACGCAACAGCGCAGTTCCAGCGGCAGCGACATCACTCGGCTTGCGTTCACCGCGGTCACTTCGTTGGTTGTTGGGGTTAGTTGCTGCTACAGTGCCTAGAATATACTCTGTATTGCTGCCATTGAAAACGCGGTCTTTTTCTTGTGTGTTCTGCTGCGTCCGGAGCGTCTACCGCGGATATTTGTTCGCAGCGTCGTGTCTGACAACACGCACGATGCCGAACAAGTTTTGTGTACTGGGATGCACCGGCAATTATGATAGTGGGGAAAAGGTGCAAGTCTTTTTCCCCTAAAGATGAGCACACGTGATAGAAGTGGATTCGTGGCATTCCCCGAAAGGATTTCACACCAACTGCACATACTAAGGTAAAACTTTTATATCAGTAGCATTCATTTCCTTAGCAGGTAGCTGCATTTCCTTAGCAGGTATTTTTGCTTGTAGGAGAGTGTCATTCGCGAGAGCTCCTTATAGCGGCACCCGTTCGTCCCCGTCGTAGTAGGTAGCCACGTCTAGTTTTATGAATTGCTCAATAGATGGCGTTGTGTGTCCGTATATGTATGTATACCCATATATACATATATATGTATACGTATAGTATAACCGGAAGCCGACTTCCGGTTCCACTTCCGGTTCCGCTTGCGGTTCCGCTTCCGGAAGCCAGCTTCCGGCTTCCGGAGAACGCTTCCGGCGTTTTATGAAAAAAAATTCCGAAAGTTGTGTCCGTAGCGTGGAATCGAACCAGCGCCTCGCTTCCGAACGCGCGGCGCTAACCACTACGCCACGAAGCGCACATAGACACACGCACCACGATGGCAATAAATACCCAACATTAACGAAAGGCCGCGTTTCTAGCGCGTTTCTAACGCGTTTGTGCTAGCGCGTTACGGCCCGTGTAAGAAGCTGGTGTAAGACGCTGTGGCCTCTCCGCCTTACCTTCAACGCGTTTCGAACGAGCTGCCCAAGGCGGTGGCAAGTCAAGTTCAAGTCGAGGAGCGTTTATGAATACGGGGGGTATACTCTCTCAGCAGTCATGTGATGGCGTCGGCAAACGCGGTGCACGTTCCGGCATGTGTAAATGGCTGCGTACGACGCTGTGGCCGCTCCCCCTTACTAGAGAGTACTGCACGTTTCTAACGCGTTTGTGCTAGCGTCCCCTTAAGCGGGAGATTCGATGATTCCCTCCGGAGCTTCGCCCACTCATCATCATTCACCCCGTGGATATGCTGAAATTTTTTTTTAAGTAGCGACATAAACCTTCGTCGGCCGCCATGTCCTTCCTAACCTCCTGAAGGGGCGTAACCGCGTAGCTAGCACCCGACCGCCAACGGCCGCTGCAGCACGGCATCAGTGAAATATAATATAAACCCACGAGCGACTTAGTACTGCACTGTTCAGGCTGAACGCGAAATTTGTCGCCGTAATTGTGAACCGTACGATGATGTCCTTTCTCAACTCATCTTTACGGCGACGCCTGCCGCGTTGTATTTCGGTCGCGCAATGGCACGCCTGCCACGTTTCTGCGGTCGTGCCGTGCCGGCCGCAGAAAATCCTTCGCACAAGAAGAAAAGATAAACTCGCACAGAAACACTGCGCACTATAATAAACCTTCAGCATGCCCTGAAGTTTGCTCTCAGCAGCACGCAAGTGACTGCGAGGGGAAGAGCGTTAGGAAGATCATGGCTGACGGAATGAGCGCCGCCCAATGAGATTCCTCGGCGGTGCTTCAAAGGTTGTCGCTACGCTAAAAAAAGTTTTAAAATATGTAGGAATTTCATAAAAAAATGTGGTTGATCCCTCTTATATAGGAATCGGTATAGAACACGAAAGTGAAACGTGTCTTCACAGAAGTAGTGTAATGTTTATTGCACATTGATATATAATGTCTATTGGTGTTTTGTGGCTAAAGCGCCCTTAGGCGTTGATGCACCCACGCTGACGCCTGGTGGCACGTCTCCTCCATCACGACTACCAACGTCGATGACCATGAGCAACCGTCGTGCATATGGAAGCTGCACTACGCTGCACACGCTAGCACAACGCGAAAGACGAAGCACGTAACTGACACACTAATACAACGCGCAAGACAAAGCACGTAACTGAATCGTCACCGAGTCAAATCAGCGCGTACAGCGCGTCGTAATTGCAGCCTCCGCGATCAACTTCAGAAACATTTTCAGAGCTAATTGCGGAGGCCACGCTCCGCTGTGCTGAGTACGGTGAACGCCACCTAGGTGGCGTTGGTAGTGCTTCTTGATGCCAGCGTCCCTTCGAATGCTGGCATCGAGGCGTCGTAGTGCTGAGACCACCGAAGCGTTCACTGTCGGTGCGCGTTAGTGTCATAACGCAGTACTTCTCTTTTCTGCTCGTAGGCGGCGGCACCGCCCCGAGCAAGAGCGCGGGTACACGGAGGAGTGTTAGATATATAAGGCGCGTCTGTGTAGCTCTCTGCAAATGCGTTTGTGGCGCAATGGGTTAAACGCTCGGCGATCTATCGTCGCGGACCGAGAGGTCGTGGGTTCGATTTCCAAATTTTGCATGTTTGTGGAACTTTTTCTTCTGGTTTCTTTCTTTGTATTATGTTCTATGACGTATTTCCGTGACGGAAATACGTCAGTGAAGTCTTGGTGGACCCCGGCATAAAACACTTTCGTGTTAAAATCAAGAATACCTAGGCACTCTGAGCAGCCAATACGAAGCATTGCGAATTTATCGCATTCGTGAGAACGCTGTTTTTATTATCGGTGTGTTTCTTCTTTCTGGGGTTTTACGTGCCAAAACCAGTTCTGATTATGAGGCACGCCGTAGTGGAGGGCTCCGGAATAATTTCGACCACCTGGGGTTCTTTAACGTGCACTACAACGCAAGCACACGGGCGTTTTTGCATTTCGCCTCCATCGAAATGCGGCCGCCGCGGCCGGGATTCGATCCCGCGATCTCGAGCTCAGCAGCGCAACGCCTTAGCTGACTGAGCTACCCCGGCGGGTATCGGTGTGTTTCTGAATGCAAGCGAATATTTTCTGAAACACAGAATTTTATGTGTGTAGGTATGCCCTGATCATTTCGAACCGAAATGCATCGAGCGAACGACGGCGTCTTGGCTTACTTTCCGAAGTCTTGCCGAGCGCCATGTCACCGGGCTTCCCCAGTTCGCAACTTGCAGCCATGTTGTCGGGCGCCATCTTGAACCCATCGGGTCGAGGAAGAAGCTTGGTGCGGACCGCCATCTTAGACACCCGCGGTAGGGACTCGACGCTGAACGGTTGCCATCTTACCGTTGCGAAGAAACGCGCTGTATAGCGAAGACCCTTCCAAGTTCCTTGTGAACTTGCTCGACACTTCGCCCAAATTCTTCCGCTTTCTTGAGCGTCAACGATGGTCCTTTACATAGGCGCCGACTACGGGGCGCCGGTGCTCGAGCCCCCTCCGGAGTACCCCCCCCCCCCAAAAAAAAAACAAAAAAACCTGCAGACTTCAGTGACCCCTTCGGCAGAGTCTTCTGTCAACGGCGTCTGAAAAGCACGTGAGTGATTTGTGTCTCAATATTGATTCTCTTTCCAGTAGCCAACGCGAACGAGTGGCGACAAAAAAAAAGAAAAAAAAAGGTCTTCTAATAATTTACAACATTTACGCATTAGGTATGGAAGCATCGCCTGTGGCATGTAGAGGCCATAAAACCGGTGTGTTTCAGCAAACACTTAAAAAAATTTTTAAAGGTTGCCTGTGGCAGATAGCACAATTCTAGTTCTTGAGCTGGTCTACTCGAAGAGGCGGACATTACTTGCACAAAAAATTGAAATGCATAATCGACTGATTAACAAGAATTCAAAAATTTGGTTTTTAACATACTAACTTATGGCCCTCTTGCCGTGGAGTTCGCAAGGCGGATGCACTAGGAACTAATTCGCAGGCTGACACCAGTTTCGAGATATTAATTCCCGAACATTGCGGAGAAATGCAATGGCGTTCCAGTCACTTTTGTGCTTAACTGCCGTGGTTGCTTAGTGGCTCTGGTGTTGGACTGCTAAGCATGAGGTCATGGGATCAAATCACGGCCACGGCGGCTGCATTTCGATGGGGGCGAAATGCAAGAACACCCGTATACATAGATTTAAGTGCACGTTAAAGAACCCCAGGTGGTCTTAATGATTTCAGTGTCCTCCACTAAAGTGTGCCTCATGATCAGATCGTGGTTTTGGCACGTAAAACCCCATAATGTATATATCTATAATAATTTTATATCGTATTCATAGTTTTGTGCTTCAATGCATAAAACGACGTCTTGTTAAGAAAGTGACTGGCATGCCAATGGATTTCTCCGCAAAGTTAGAGAATTAATATCTGGAAACTGGTGTCAGCCTGAGAATTAGTTACGAGTGGATCCGAACTGCACGGCTAGAATTTGTAAATTGCAACATGAGCTATAAGGTAATAGCTAAAACTTAATAGGTTAATTTTGTTAATTAGTCGATTATGCATTTCAATTTTTTGTGCAAGTAAGGTCCGCCTCTTCGAGTAGACGAGATCATGAACTAGAATTGTGCTATCTGCCACAAGGAACCTTTAAAAATTTTTGAAAGTGTTCTCCGAAACACCTTGTATATAGAATTCACTGAGTAACCGAAATGATGCCAAGCTGGATGCACTCGAAATCAAAATAAATAGAAGTCTGGAAGTCATGCGCAGCAGCGCTTATACTCGGACTCAAAGTACTAAAACAGAAAAAGAGTGCAGTTTGGCCGGGTAGGCGAAGCAGTATTAGTGAGCGCGAAGTAGAAGACAATTACACGAAGAAAGATTCGTACCGTGTAAATCCATGTGAGGATCGCATCCGTGTAAGGGCGGCACCGCAACTACGAAAATTAGATTCATCATCATTATCTGCCTATTTTTATGTCCACTACAGACGGCCTCTGTCAGTGATCTGCAATGACCGCTGTCTTTTAACTCTACAACACTAGGAGCGCGGAAAGACAGCCCGGCAAGAAAGACAGCGCGCATGAAGTTAGCAGCCATCCCTGCTCGCCCTTATCATTGCACCCACCAATGATTACCAACAATTAGATATGGCACGCTGGCCGCATAAGCGTCAGTAGCGCACAGTCATTCGCAGCTACGGCAGGGCTAGAGATTTATAGGGCTTTTGGATTTTACGGAACATATGGCGAAGACAACAGCGAAAATTTTCCGGGAGTGTTGATATAATTGCTTTCGCCGTAAAGCGAGAAATCGAAAATTGTTAGCAAAGGGTATATATATATATATATATATATATATATATATACGGGGTGTTTCAGCGAACACTTTCAAAATTTATTTAAGGTTGCCTGTGGCAAATAGCCCAATTCTAGTTAATGAGCTGCTGTACTCGAAGAGGCGGACATTACTTGCACAAAGAATTGAAATGCACAATCGACTAATTGATGAAAATTTACTAATTAACTATTTAACTAATTACTTGAGGGCCCATATTGCAATTTACAAATTGTAGCCGTGGAGTTCGCAAGGCGGATCCACTTAGAAGTAATTCTCAGGATGGCACCAGTTTCGAGATATTAATTCCCGAACTTTGCGGAGAAATGCATTGGCGTTCCAGTTAATTTTGTGCTTCAATGCAAAAAGCGACGTTTTGTTAAGAACTTAACTGGAACGCCAATGCATTTCTCCGCAAAGTTCGGGAATTAATATGTCGAAACTTGTGTCATCCCGAGAATTCGTTCCAAGTGGATCCGCCTTGCGAACTCCACGGCTACAATTTGTAAATTGCAATATGGGCCATCAAGTAATTAGTTAAAAACTTAATTAGTGAATTTCTGTTAATTATTCGATTATGCGTTTAAATTCATTTTGCAAGTAAGGTCCGCGTCTTCGAGTAGACCAGCTCATTAACTAGAATTGTGCTATCTGCCATGGGCAACCTTTAAGGATTTTTGAAAGTGTTTGCTGAAACACCCTGTATTATATTGTTACGGGGATAACGTTTATTTAGGGATTGAGTATGGCTATATACAAGGTTTGGACAAGCAGCAGCGACGGATGCAAGGCTGTCGCGCGCCTCTGGCCACTTCGTCGCCATCGTCTTCGTCCGACCGACAGTAGCAGCCCCTTCACTGTCTCGTGGCACTACCCCACCCGGGGCGAGAGCGCCGACCCGGTGCTTGCTACGACGGACCAGAGGGTCCAGTTACGTACGCCTTAAGTCTCGCAACGTGCACGAAGCACAGGGTGGGGGGTAGACGGCGCTGGTGCGTAACGTCGGTGACTTGACGTAGCACCCTGTAAGGACCATCGTAGCGGGACAATAGCTTTTTGGAGAGACCGATGCGGTGGGACGGAGACCACAGTAGCACGAGAGCGCCTGGGGAGTAAGAAACGTCTCTGTGGCGACTATCATACAGGGCTTTCTGGGAAGCCTGAGACACTGTGAGCCGTTCACGTGCGATCTGGCGAGCTGTGTCGGCGCGCGCTATGGCGTCGTGAACGTACGTGGTGGTTGAGCTGACAGGAAGTAAAGTATCGAGAGGCAGAGAAGGTTCGCGTCCATACAGGTGATAAAACGGAGAGTAGCCAGTAGTGTCATGTCGGGACGAGTTGTAGGCGAAAGTAACGTACGGCAAAGTAGCGTCCCAATCGCGGTGATCGGCGGAGACGTACATTGAAAGCATATCGGTCAGAGTTCGGTTCAGGAGCTCTGTGAGTCCATTCGTTTGCGGATGATAAGCAGTTATGAGCTTGTGGTGGGTAGAGCAGGAACGAAGGATGTCATTGATGACGTGAGACAAAAAGAATCGGCCTTGATCGGTCAGAAGCTGTCGAGAAGCACCATGATGCAGGATGATGTCATGAAGGAGAAAGTCGGCGATATCCGTAGCGCAACTGGTTGGGAGGGCACGGGTAATGGCGCATCGCGTCGCGTAGTCGGTCGCGACGGCGACCCCCTTGTTGCCTGATGTCGAGGTTGGAAAGGGACCAAGAAGGTCGAGCCCAACACGAAAGAATGGTTTGGCGGGAATGTCTATAGGATGAAGCAGACCGGCAGGTAACATAGATGGCCTCTTGCGCGCTGGCATTTGTCGCAGCTAGCGACATATCGTTGCACGGAGCGATAGAGACCAGGCCAGAAGAAACAGCGCCTGACGCGATCATAAGTGCGGGTGACACCAAGGTGACCAGCAGTTGGCTCATCGTGAAGCTGGTGAAGGACATCTGACTGCAAATGGGCAGGCACGACAAGGGCCCTCAGGATGCATATTATGGCGGTATAAGGCGCCGCCCTGAAGGAAGAACAAGTGGAGTGAAGGGTCAGATGTGGCGGAATTGAGACTGTCGATGATAGACCGTGAAGCCGAGTCGCGGCGTTGTTCGTCCTGTATATTAACGAGGTCCGAGATAGACAAGACGCAGGCGTCGGTGTCTTGCTCGGTGACGTCAGGGGAATCCACGGGATGCCGTGAGAGAGTCGGCATCTTGATGAAGCTGACCGGACTTGTGCACCACTGAAAACGAGTATTCTTGGAGGCGCAGAGCCCAACGACCAAGGCGTCCTGTAGGGTCTTTGAGCGAAGAAAGCCAACAGAGGGCGTGATGATCAGTTACGACGGTAAGGTGCGGCCAAACAGGTAGGGACGAAATTTGGCGACAGCCCAGACAAGAGCAAGTCACTCTCGTTCCGTGATGGAGTAATTCTTCTCCGGTTCGGGCAGGAGGCGGCTAGCGTACGCGATAACACAATCGTGGCCGCTCTGACGCTGAGCGAGGACGGCACCGATTCCATGGCCGCTGGCATCTGTCGATACCGGGCAAGGGATAGACGTCCTTTTTCGTGATCTTGTTGAGGTGTCGATAATCAACACAAAATCGCCAGGTGTTGTCCTTTTTCTTGACCAGCACAACAGGAGCGGCCCAAGGACTCGAGGACGGTTCGATGATGTTCTTGGCCAGCATTTTATCGACTTCCTTTTGGATTATGGCGCGTTCCGTAGCGGAAACGCGATAAGGGCGCCGGTGAACCGGTTGAGCATCACTGGTGTGTATGGAGTGCTGAACAACTGTTGTCTGGCCTAAAGGGCGATTTTCGCGATCAAAGATATCGGAATACGGCAGCAAGACCCGGCGAAGAGCTTCTGCTTGCGTATGCGGGAGGTCGGCTGATATCATTTTCTCGAAATTGGCACATAGCGACGAGGTGGCTGTAAGAGAGCCGGAAACAGTTCGAGGGCCGTCGACGGCTAACACAGAAATCGCGCATTCTTGCAACGACGACATGGTGGCAAGCGCGATGCCAGCAGGTAGCACGTGGGTAGAAAGACCAAAGATCAAAAGCGGCAGGCAGGTTTTGTTGTCGAATACGGAAACCAGAGTGTGCGGGAGAACGACAGAGTGCATCAGGACCACGTCGAGAATCGGGGAAACAACGTATTCACCATCGCGCACAGGAGGAGAGGGACTTAATGGGACGTACGTGGAGGCTTGCGGTGGCAGGTGGAGGAACTCGACGGAACATAAGCGGCTGGGAGTGTCCGATAGTACGTGGGCGTCAAAAGGGTGCTCCAGTTAAAGGACAGATGTGGAGCAGTCGATAAGGGCTGAGTGCGTCGAGAGAAAGTATAGGCCGAGGATCACGTCGTGGGGACACTGCGCAAGCACGGCAAACAAACCAATGGTCTGATCGCCAGCAATGTACACTCGGGCGGTGCACATACCAAGAACGGCAGACGAGCTGCCATCAGCGACCCATACTGTGCTCTGAATTGCGGGCGTAATCACTTTGCGGAGCTGAGTACGGAGAGCAGCGCTCATTATTGAAATCTGCGCTCCGGTGTCTATGAGGGCCGTAACGGTCACGTCGTCCACTTGAATGTCCAGAAGGTTTCGACGCGTAGGTACAGTCAACAGAGGATTTGTATATCGGGTCACTGATGCAGCGTCACCTCCGGGAGCTGCACGGCTTAGTTTTCCGGAGCGTAGGTGCCAGGCCGTGCAGGGGACGATGACCGTATGGTCGCGGCGATAGAGATCGACAGCCTTGTGGGACGGTGAGCGGCTAAACCTGGAGTGTGGAGCGGCGGCATCGGAAGCATCGGAAGCATGTGGATCAGAGCGAGGGGAAAACCGTCGAATGTTGCCTCCAGGACGACGCCAAGATCCAGTGCTCCAGTTTGAAGGCGACGACCAGCTACTGCGGCAGTGACGGGCAATGTGTCCGACGCGAGAGCAGTTGTAACGTATGGGTCGGTCGTCTGCCGTCCTCCAGTCAGCCGGGTTTCTGTAGCGCGAAGAGTAGACCTGGTTCCGGGTGACATTTTCAGGGGTACGTTCGGATGTACGAATGGAACAGACGGCCGATGATAATCCCATGTTCGCGAACTCCTGGCGGACGACTGCTTTTATGAGTGACACGGTGGGCAGGTTGGCTGACTGAACGTCAGGAAGAACGGCCGTAGGAGCTAGAGCTTCAAGTTCGCGGCGGACAATACGCGTTACATCTTCTGACGCTGTAGCCGGTACAGGCGTCGGTGGGTCTTCCCATGATGATGTGGTGGCAGTGTTAGGTAGCCGAAGGAACTGGCAGGTGATGCGGCGACTCTTCGCTTGCTCAAAGCGCTGGCATTCCTTAACTATGGCGTCGACCATCGTACAGTCCTTACACACCAGTAGATTAAACGCGTCGTCGGCTATTCCTTTCAAAATATGCGAGATCTTGTCATCTTCGGCCATTTGTGCGTCAACGTTTCGACAAAGGCCCAGGACGTCCTGTATGTACGAAATGTCCGATTCAGTGGTCGTCTGGATACGAGATCCCAACTCCTTTTAGCGGCCTGCCTGTCGGTGAAATGATCTGCCGAACAACCTCACGCAGCTTCGCCTTGCAAGCGTACCAACTTGTAAGATCTTCTTCATGCGTCCGGTACCACACGCGTGCCGTCCCTTTCAGATAGAATATCGCGTTGGCTAACATAACCGTGGGGTCCCGCCTGTTGCGGTTGCTGACGAGTCGTACATGTCGATCCAGTCTTCGACATCCAAGCCATCTGTGCCAGAAAAGGTTCCCGGGTCTTGTGGGTGCAAAAGAATCAAAGAAGCCGGTGGCTGCTGCACCGTCGACACTTCACTGGTCATCGCGGAGCAACCAAGGCGGCGACCGCTTCGAAGTTTCCGTGCTTGGTTGACGGAGTCGGCACGTTCACAGGTTTACCCAGCACTTCCACCAAAGATGTTACGGGGATAACGTTTATTTAGGGAGTGAGTATGGCTATATACAATGTTTGGACAAGCAGCATCGACGGATGCAAGGCTGTCGCGCGCCTCTGGCCACTTCGTCGCCGTCGTCTTCGTCCGACCGACAGTAGCAGCCCCTTCACTGCCTCGTGGCCAATATATATATATATATATATATATATATATATATTGTAAGGCAGCAGCACAGCTGTTGTCTAGTCGCCTTTATTTGGCTGAGCCACGCGCTGAACGAAGACGACGCGCCCAGTGATGATGATTATGTACAGGTGAAGAAGATGAAGGATTAATATTTGCTCACACTAATTACCCCCTCACGCGGAAGCGGCCAACCTGGCCGCTGGTTATAGCGGTGCGGTACGTCGTTGGAAGGGCTTTAGGCGCGAAACGTGGACAATTTCTGTGCCACGGTAGCGGTCCATCGGAAGGCGTGACAACGGGAGTGACGCGGTCAGTTCACTGGCGAAGTTTGCTCTACAACAGTGTAGGGCCCTATAAAACGCGACTGAAACTTTTCGCACAGGCCAGGAACTCGAGTGGGTGTCCACAATAACACTTCATCGCCGGGGCTGAACTGAACGACGCGGTGAAATGCATCGTAGCGAGTCTTCCTATCCTGTTGACTTGCCTCGGTGTTGAGGCGGGCGCGACGGCGACACGCGGCAAGGCGAGATATTAACTGCTCACGCACTGACGCCGACGAGTTCACGGGGGCATCAAAAAAAGAGACGTCGAGCAGAGAGGTCGGTTGACGCCCGTAAACTAGAAAGAATGGCGAGTAGCCAGTAGTGCGCTGTGCAGCGGTGTTGTAGGCAAAAGTCACGAATGGCAGGATGGTATCCCAGTTGGTGTGGTCAGCGTTGATGTACATGGAGATCATGTCAGAGAGAGTTCGATGGAAGCGCTCTGTGAGGCCATTAGTCTGAGGATGGTAGCTGGTAGTCGTCTTATGGATGGTGTTGCATGTGCGGAGGACGTCCTCGAGTAGCTTCGACAGAAACGCCTTGCCACGGTCACTCAAAAGGACGTGTGGCGCTCCATGTCGTAGAAAGATGGCTTCCAGGAAGAAAGTCGCAATCTCCTCCGCGGATTCTGAAGGTAGAGCAGCTGTTTCGGCGTACCTGGTCAAGTGGTCAACTGCAGTGACGACCCATCTCTTGCCGCTAGCTGATAATGGCAGCGGTCCGTAGAGGTCAATCCCGATGACTGCGAATGGAGCGCCAGGACAGGGAAGAGGTTGCAGCAGTCCAGCCGGAGGTGAAGTGGGCCGTTTGCGGTGCTGGCAGAGCGAGCAAGAAGCGACGTATTTCGCTACGCAGGTGGCAAGTCCAGGCCAGGAAAAACGACTGCGGATGCGTTCATAGGTCTTGTGAAAGCCGAGATGTCCAGCCGTGGGATCATCGTGAAATGTCTTCAATATCTGTTCCCTGAGTGATCGAGGAGCGACAGGAACCCAACGCTGTCCTTCGGGGTGGAAGACATACCGGTAGAGGATTGAGTTTTCACACTTGAAGTTCTGTAACTGGCGACGGGCTCGCGCGTTAGGAGGACGAGATGAGCCGTGAAGGCGTTCCATAATTGAGTGACAGTAAGCGTCGTGGCGTTGGTGGGACGCGAACGTCTCGGGGTGGAAAGAAGGAAGACCGTTGAGAGCGGCGAGTGAAAGAACTGCAGAGGACGCGTTTACAGGCTCGGTGACGGATGGAGGCAGGCCGGGAACGTCGGACTGCGGTGGTAACGGACAGCGGCTGAGAGCATCTGCATCGTTGTGTTTCTTGCCGGATTTGTACGTGATGTCGAAGTCATATTCTTGCAGACGAAGTATCCAGCGACCTAAACGGTCAGATAAATTCTTTAACGTCGACAACCAGCATAAGGCGTGGTGGTCGGTCACGACCGTAAAGTGGCGGCCGTGTAAATACGGTCGGAATTTTTGGATGGCCCAAACAACGGCGAGGCACTCCTGCTCAGTGATTGTATAATTTTTCTCTACCGATGTTAGCGTCCGACTTGCGTATGCGACCACGCGTTCCTCAAAACGTTGTCGTTGCAAAAGAACAGCGCCGATTCCATGGCCGCTGGCATCAGTATGGAGTAGAGTGGGTGCGGACTCATCGAAATGACAAAGCACTGGCTCAGACGTGAGGGCACTCTTTAAAGTGTCAAAAGCCGCTTGGCACTCGTCTGACCATACGTATGGAGTTCCTGAAGGAAGGAGTCGGTGAAGCGGAGCCGCGATGGTAGCGAAGTCACGTATGAAGCGCCGGAAGTAAGAAGCCAGGCCAAGAAAGCTGCGAAGTTCTTTGGAGCGTTGGGGCCTCGGAAAGCGGAGGACGGCGGTAATCTTTTCGGGGTCAGGCCGAATGCCGTCTTTGCTTACGAGGTGGCCCAGTACTTTAATAGTCTTGCTGGCAAAGTGGCACTTTTTGGTATTCAGCTGAAGACCAGCAGCAGAGAGACACGTCAGAACTTCATCGAGGCGCTGCAACTGGAGTTGGAAGGTCGAAGAAAATATGACTATGTCGTCAAGGTAGCACAAACAAGACTTCCACTTAAGGCCCCGCAGAACAGTGTCCATCATTCGTTCGAAGGTTGCTGGTGCATTGCAGAGGCCAAAAGGCATGACGTTAAATTCGTATAGTCCATCAGGTGTTGCAAAGGCAGTTTTTTCCTTGTCGCCCTGATGCATCGAAATTTGCCAATAACCCGAGCGTAAGTCAAGACTGGAAAAGTATTCCGCGCCTTGCAATGAATCTAAGGCGTCGTCAACGCGAGGCAAAAGATATACGTCTTTTCAGGTTATTTTGTTCAAGGCACGGTAATCAACACAAAATCGCACTGAGCCATCTTTCTTGCGCACCAAAACGACGGGTGACGACCAAGGGCTGGCGGAGGGGCGGATGATATTTCGCTCGAGCATGTCGGCAACGTGCTTGTCGATTATCTCGCGTTCGGCGGAAGAAACGCGATATGGTCGACGGCGGACAATAGAACTTCCATCGACGTGTATGCGATGAGTTGCCGCTGAAGTCTGTCCCAAGAGAGGTGAGTGTACGTCGAAGGAAGATTTATGTTTCGACAACAAGGCCAGTAGTTGATGTGCTTGCTGCGGAGTCAGATCCGTACTGATTGCGCCGGCGAGAGCAGTAGCAGGAGCAGCAGCTGCAGGTGGGCGTATATACATATATATATATATATATATATATATATATATATATATTTGGGCGAGGAGTTACGAAGTCGCCATCTGTCGGAAGCGCCTCGCTTGCGTAGTACGAACGATAACGCGGCGCGCTCCTCATAGGTTTGGCTGTCGGCGCGCATTACAAGAACCACGCTGAAGCCCTCTTGGGCATTTCTGTAAATACACTCCAAACTAAAAACGTTCCTTACTGTCAAAATAATAATCTTTGGCAAACAGAAAGTGCAGAATAGTTTACAGGCGCTATCTCCTTACCGAATAAGTACAGTGAACGCCCATTGCGCGCGGTCACCGTGATGGAGTCCCCCGAACCAGCTTCTTGGGTGAAAGGTAAAGGCAGCTGCTGAGAGCAGACTATGTGGAATATGTTCTTATATAGTGGGCTGTCTGTATAACCAAATGGAGCATAAGAGAATGAGGCCTCAATGCAGCGATCGCACGGGTTCGCAGCTCCCGACTGCGCGTCTGCATGCATGTTTCGCTTTCGTTGCGAGCGCGTTTTCGCACCGTGCCGTGAGCTTCTGGCCGCAGCATATGGACATTTGACAGTACAGAAGCAATCATTGTGGCGTGGACGCTGTCAGAGCTGTGCAAAAATAATTTCGTTATAACTAGGGGCTTCGACGCTATACGGCCACACGTGATGTGACATCGCGACGATTCAATATTTTTTTTTCTTCTAAATTCCTTGGACGATTTCTCAAGCTGCGTCGCACTGCATGTTTACCGTTCTTTTCAGCAAGAAATTTTCCGCTGGTTCTTTTTGGTAATCCAATACATTCATTGTTTGTACTAACACAAACATGAGCATATGCCATGCCTTTTTTTTAATGTGCTTCTTGCCGTTCCTTTTCCATTGTGGTGAACTTGCCAGCATCTAGCATCAACAAGTTCATAGACCAAATCTTCATTCAGACCCGCCGTAGGTTGCTCAGTGGCTATGGTGTCGGGCTGCTGAGCACGAGGTCGCGGGATCGAATCCCGGCCACGGCGGCCGCATTTCTCGCGTTTCGGATGCCCTTTTGTCGTCACCACCAACCGAAGCCACCAGTTCACCGGTGGCCCTATTCACCGCGCTTGCCAACATGCTAGGCGTTCGACACATTCATATGACCGCCTACCATCCTTTCGTGAATGGCATGGTGGAATGACTTCATCGACAACTGAAGGCTTCCCTCACCACTTATCAGCCAAGGGAACGCTGGCTCGTCCACCTTCCCTTCGTCCTTCTGGGCATCCAATCAGCACTGAAGGCTGACCTAGGCTGCCTTTCGGCTGAACTTGCCAACGGCGTTCCCCTGCGCCTTACCGGAGAATTCTTCGCGCCGTCGTCGCCACCTTGCACCCGTGATGTTTACACCTACACCCGGGAGCTGCGCACCACGTTTCGTGACCTTGTTCCTGTAATTCCTGCTGAGCGACACCCCTGGTCCGTGGGGTGGTGAATTGTAGCAACAGGCGGGTTTAGCCTGGTGATCAAGGCCGGCAATTGCTCCGCCTTAGCGTCTCTTGAGGGTTTCACCATATGTCCATCAAACCAGTCTCCCTTAAGAATTCAATAAAGAGACGTGAAGTTTCTTTGCGGGCTATCACTCATCCCTCGGGAAATACAAGGTGTTGAAGGTTCGCATTTGGAAGGTCCTTTCTTTGCAGATTATCCAGAAGAGCGTCCCTTTCATCTTGGAATTTCGGGCACAACCACAGAAAGTGTTCAATGTCTCCTGTCTCGTCGCATGCCGTGCAGTTCGCAAACTAAAGACTTTGCCTCCGCAGAACGTGGTTGTCGTCCTTACGGACTCAAAGGCCACCTTACAACAACTATACCGTGGTCTGCCATCCATCAAGTTCCCACGGAAATCACAAGCCCTCCTGAAAGAACTCAACAACAAAGGCTTCACAGCAAAGTTTCAGTGTATTCCCTCCCACATTGGTATTTCTGGGAAAGAAAAGGCTGATGCGCTTGCATACGCAGCGCTCTATCATCCCTGTAGAGCCCCTTGCCTCGTCCCGCGTCAAGCAAGAGGAAGTTATCTCCCAGCCGCACAGCGTATGCAGCGCGATATCATTTTTTTTTTCAATAGAACAGTTCGAAACTCAACCCTGTCAAAGCTGCGTCTTCCTCACATTAGCTCCGAAAAGTCCACCCAGTGGACTGTCTATTTCGGTTGCTGCTTAAGTGCTGATTGGTTGGGCTGGGTTTCAATTGAGAACGAGACGGGCATTCTCATGAAGTATGTCGCTCACGGGTGCAGCTCCAGCCTATCAGTGATGGCCGAAATGGATATTCCACTAGGTGGACACTCACGACAGCGATATCAACATTGGAGTTTACCTTCTCTTAATATTTCCCTCCCCTTTCCCCAATGCAGGATAGCCAACCGGGTGCAGACCTTATTTAACTCCCTGGTTTCCATTTATCCCTCTCTCTCTCTCTCGTTCCGGTACTGTCCCATTCAAATGCACGTGGAGCGCAGAAATACTCTCATCAGACATAACTTGAACTGACTCGAATCAAAGCTTATGCAATTAAGAAACGAGGATAAACTGTACTGACTCCTCAAAGAAGAATATTGAATTATGACCTCTAATATTTTACGAAAATTTCGGAATTGCGGTAATCTTAAGAAAATTGAAGCGTAATGTTTACAGTTTCATTATCCGAATATATATATATATATATATATATATATATATATATATATATATATATATATATATATATATATATATCCCTATTCTGTAAACGTTACCCTTAGGAGTGGCGTTACCAGACCTGTTGGTATGCCATGTTATTAAAGATGAGAGAGCGGCGCAATATGGATGATAGGCAAATAAGATGACAAGACGAACGGCTGCTTCGCCTCTGCTTTCGTCGTCATTTCTTTGCGCAAGCTTCTTACCTTTATTGACGTTTTATATGTCGTACCTTGTAAAGCGAACAGATATGAAGTATCAGTTCGAAGCTTACGTACGTCAACAATTCTACCTACTGAATCGTTCGCGCCAACTCTGCAAAAGTTCAACTCGTAAATTAGTGGTATATATCAACGAAGTGTACAACGTATTGATTCCGCACCCCGTTATCAAAATCCCGACCAACGCACTCTACAGAATTGTGATATCGTCTCATGTTCTGGAGTTGCAAACTCGATGTTGCAATTTGTATGGAAGTTATCGCATTTCCGCAACTTTTCTTGTCTTGAAATATATGTGACCTAAATAATATATCTTCTGCCGACAGTCCGTATATTTCTTTTCTTCAACTAACTGAATATAAATAGGATCAGTGGATGCCAAGCAAAACAATTTCTCGGTTTTCTTGTATTTAAGGAGTACTCGCGATATGAACTTACCTCTTAATGTCACCTCAAAGGTCACAGTTAACTCCAGGGCCCCAAGTGGAGTGCTCATTCATTATCGCTTTAAAAAAAAAGACAAATTCTACGAGACTTTCATGCTCGACGTGATACAGATCACGGAATGTGTGTTTTGCTCAACAGCATTCGTATGACGCCTTTTATTTCTTCACTCTCTCGTTTGCTTATCCTTATTTTGCAGTTCGACAAGACTCTTTGGGTTCAGTTGAAGGTCAATAAACCCCACACGGTCACGCAATGTATAGCACGAAGTTATCGCCCCAACAAAGGCCAAGTACACCTGAGAGCCATAGGAGGGTAAGCATATGCACGGCGTTTTCACACGAGTCTTCGGTTGCGCGCTGCCTCAACTTCATTGTCTCACTTAATGTAAATACGTAACACATCCCGAGGAAACTAGTTGAAGCGGCACTAAAGACAAACAATACAAGAGTTTAAAATGATAATGTATTGACTTCAAAACCATAGCTCCGCAAATTTTGCGGTAATACATAGCGCGATTATTAGCGGGAAAAAAAAGAAAAGCCAAACTTTTAATTTCGCGCGTGAACTACAGCTTCGGTATACTACTATGACGTCACAGATTTCAAATTATTTTTCCTAGTTCGCGCTCACGAAGCTCAGCAAAATTTCTTGAAACCTGCTAACTTCAGTCCTTGGCTGGGGACGAACACAATGTAGTTCATTTTTACGTGTGCACACTTACAAGCAGATGTCGTCATACACGTGATGTCACGGCGTCTGACGTCATGACATCTTTTCTGCAGCTCACCAAGCCTCATATCGTTGTAAGAGAGGCAGCTTGTACATTGGCAGTTTCGCTCATACGGCTCAGATAATGTGTCTTTCTTTAACTTTCCTTCATGAAAGACCTGACAATTTGCGGTCGAAATGAACGTGGAAGACCTTGAAGTGGAGAAACAATCATGAAACGGAATGCTATAGCGTCAACCACTCTGTGGTGTCGAGTGGGAAGCTTATGCGTGAGCTTAACAAAGAAGGCTTCGCAGATAAATAAACATGTGTGCTACCCGTAACGAGGGTTTAATATATTCCGGAATACCGGTTAGACAGTAATGGGTGAAGCTGATTATCTAGACGAGATTATGATCAAGACGAGAAATTGGGTAGATTGCGTAGCACGTACAGCAACAACCAGTGTTATGCGCGCGAATTATCATATTATCACACCGCCTAATTATCACACCGCCATAGTCGAGGAATACAGATAATTAAGCAGTGCGATAAGATCATAGAATTTGTAAGCATAAAATGAATTCAGCTGATGCAATGTAGAGTCATAGGAAACGTCTGGGAGGTGGAAAGTACCGCATTGAACAGGAAAATAGGCTGGTGTTAGTTATGATGTCGTGCGCCGGTCGTCAAACCTAGCACCGTCTAATTTCCTTGACGTTGATCTACCAATTAGGAAAACTAATCCGGACGGTGGGAGATGGCAGCGTGATCTATAATTAACCGAAAACTGGACGCGTTTCGACCATAAACTTTGTAGATGCGAACGGTCATTCCCAATGAGGAACGGGGATATTTTTGCCGTTCAAATCCGGCTGGGCATGTACTTTTGTACCACGGCCTTTAGGAGAAAACCTGAATTTCTTGGTGAATTTCGTGGGAGATAACGATATCGGGAGTGAGCCAAATATAAAAATCATGGCGCTGGTAACATAATTTTTAGGCGAGTAATCTTTCTACGCGCGGGCAAACTTGGAAAACCGAACCTGCGGATGAAATAGTTACAGACTGCGTTCTTTAGGAGCATGATTACCACAACCTCACTGATATCCCTGGATTCGCTCACTCGAGCTGGTTAAATAAGGTCCAATTTTTCCTTTTCAACTAGGCATTATAGAAAGTAAGCACAATGGTAAGCGACTGCGGCAAGTTACATTATAGCTGGTGTCGAACGTGGCGCAGCTATACATATAGGTGTTTTTATTGCGATAGCAATTATATGGACACTCAAAGAGGATTTCTGCCGTCGGCGTCGTCGTCACCGTCGCCGTCGCTGTGAGGTTCCGTATGACGTCAACGGCGATGAAATCGTCGCTGCGCGCCGGACGCTGTATGTGCGAGTGAAAGGGCGCGAGGGACGCGTGCTTTCACGCGGAGCTAACGCACGGCGGAGAACAAACGCGTGTTCTGCGCCGTGCTCCCTGAAGGGCTGCAGAATTAAGCGTCTCTTTCTTCCTTTACAATCACCATATATATAGAACCAACGCGACTTCTTCCGTCGCGCGAAAGGCCGTGGGTGGACGGGAGAGGGAGGGGAGGCGACGTTTAGCTGCGGCACCAAATGCGTATTTATATAAAAACTCTGCGAGGCGAGAAGGTGGGTAAGACTTCCGACGCTGCTCGACGAGTTTCCCGTTCTGATCTCGTCGAAAACCTCCGAGCCGCCCCCAGAGGCCCTGGCAACAGTCACCAAAGCCGTGCGCGTTCGGTGCGAACGCGGGGAAAACGGCGACGGCGTCGACAACAGTTCTGCGCGTTGCTGGTGGTGCTGCATGTCCAAGTTCATACACCTGATAAAACTACTATCCTTACTCCGTTTAGCTCTCTACTAAGTTGCTATCGCAATTGATGCTTCGCCTTTCGGGTGAAACTGCTACATTTTTTTTAACACGAAAGTGTTTTATGCCGGGGTCCACCAAGACTTCACTGACGTATTTCCGTCACGGAAATACGTCATACGGAAATACGGAATGACGTTCTTACAATGTACATGAACATAATACAAAGAAAGAAACCAGAAGAAAAAGTTCCACAAACATGCAAAATTTGGAAATCGAACCCACGACCTCTCGGTCCGCGACGATAGATCGCCGAGCGTTTAACCCATTGCGCCACAAACGCATTTGCAGAGAGCTACACAGACGCGCCTTATATATCTAACTCTCCTCCGTGTACCCGCGCTCTTGCTCGGGGCGGTGCCGCCGCCTACGAGCAGAAAAGAGAAGTACTGCATTATGACACTAACGCGCACCGACAGTGAACGCTTCGGTGGTCTCAGCACTACGACGCCTCGATGCCAGCATTCGAAGGGACGCTGGCATCAAGAAGCACTACCAACGCCACCTAGGTGGCGGCGTTCACCGTACTCAGCACAGCGGAGTACGGTGAACGGAGCGTTACGGAGTAACGGAGTACGGTGAACGGAACGGTACGGAGCGGAGCGTGGCCTCCGCAATTAGGTCTGAAAATGTTTCTGAAGTTGATCGCGGAGGATGCAATTACGACGCGCTTTACACGCTGATTTGACTCGGTGACGATTCAGTTACGTGCTTTGTCTTGCGCGTTGTATTAGTGTGTCAGTTACGTGCTTCGTCTTTCGCGTTGTGCTAGCGTGTGCAGCGTAGTGCAGCTTCCATATGCACGACGGTTGCTCATGGTCATCGACGTTGGTAGTCGTGATGGAGGAGACGTGCCACCAGGCGTCAGCGTGGGTGCATCAACGCCTAAGGGCGCTTTAGCCACAAAACACCAATAGACATTATATATCAATGTGAAATAAACATTACACTACTTCTGCGAAGACACGTTTCACTTTCGTGTTCTATACCGATTCCTATATAAGAGGGATCAACCACATTTTTTCTGTTCGACGGCGAATGTGATGATACTTACCGATGACCATGTCTTACAATTGCTTCGTAGAGTTCATGGACAGACGTGGAACATCTCCAAAGTCTACGACAAGGGAGAAGTCGATGGAGACACAATACGATTTAAACATGGTGAGCCCGCATTATTCCCTGCGCTTGAATGAAAACGTGCACAACAAAACATGAAAACGTAGTTGATGCAGATTTTTTTTTTTTTGCCGGGACGCAGAAAAGCGATAGCATGCGTGGAGTCATTGCTTTGTTTTATATCGTGTTTACGCGGACGAAGTTTAGACAATGCGTCATTTTAATGCGCTTTGGTGGCACCTCGAGAACTGACAGCGGAGAAACGAAACTTGCAACCCAGACTGGTCCGTTGGTTGGGAGCTCTCCATGTTCCTCCGCGATCCGCAGGTACAAGAACATGGTCGACGGCCGATCATATAATCAGCCACCCAGGCACGCCTCGACCTCGGCGGCCCCCAACCCACTTACCTCTCTGGTTACAGCCTTCATCTAACCCCATACTTCCCCTCGTGTGTCTACTATGCCCCTCGTGTATCATGGAGTTCTGCTCCTCCCGTTTTATGACGGTTTCAGGTGCGCTCCTGAGGCCTCCTTCTGCCTGTTATATGCGCATGCGCATGCGAGAGGTAATAGTGGCGTCGTTCCCACCCCCTTTTCTCCCCTGTTGTTTCTAATACTTTTTTCAATGTATAAAACACATCAATATGTTACAACCTCGTTTTGTGCGAATCCCCTTGTGTTTCATTGGTAAAATTTTGAGCAGAGGTTGAACATGCACAGTACACAGTACAGTATCAGCAGCAAGGCCTTTTACGAAGTCCTGAATTTTGGTGCCGCTGGCGTTTTAATGCGAAAGCATTATATGCCCCATGACGCGAAAATCCGTCGGCGCCACCGAAAGATGGTACCAAAAATGGCCGACGGCGCAAGGATTAAAAACACGTCGAAAATCCTCGGATTGACGTCGGATTTCTCAGGGAGGTTCCGGTAAACAAAATAATTTAATGTCTTCGAAAAGAAAATTTGGTCAAGTTTGGCGGGTGGGAATCGGTGGGCACCGGGGTGCGAGACGAACACGCGTCCCCTGACCCTACGGCGGCTCCACGGTTCTGGATGACTGAAGGTGTGCCTAGCGCGTGCGTCATTGGGCACGTGGCGCCATGTCATGAGCTCTTCGGATTTCATTGGTGCTGTCTCTACTGCGATGGACTCTGAAGCGTCTACGAGGTCTGTTAGAAAAGTATCCGTCTTTATTTTTGTTTTTTGCTAACACCTGATGGATATGAAACAAGCGCGCTTGCATCAGCCTACCTTGAACCTTCGTGCGCATGCGCCAATTTTTTCCCGCCTGCCGATATCGTCAGTCGCGGGGACGCAGCATTTGAGTGAGGTAGTGCGCACTGCTCTCGTCGATTTTTTTATTGCAAGGAAAATGACGGAGCGACTGGAGCAGCGCTACTGCATCAAATTTTGCCAGAAACTGGGCGACAGCCAAGTGGAAACCATTCGGAAGATTCAGACGGCTTTCGGTGACGATGCTATGGGCAGCACACAGATTAAGGAGTGGTACGACCGGTTTAAAGAAGGCTGCACATCGGTGGAGAGCGAGCCACGCTCCGGTAGGCCATCAACATGCCGAGATGACCAGGTCATTGCTGAAGTGAACGCTGTGGTGATGCAAGACCGTCGTGTGACTATCCGAGAAATTGCGGAAGAGGTGGGCATCAGCGCTTTTTCTGCACATTCCATTATGACCGAAGAATTGGCCATGAAGAGAGTTGCGGCGAAATTCGTGCCGAAGCTGCTCAAGGTGGAGGAAAAGCAACTTCGTGTTGAAGTCTCACAGGACATGCTGGATTCCACAAACAGTGACCCCGACTTCATGAACACCATAGTCACTGGTGACGAGTATTGGGTGTACGGGTACGACCCGGAAACCAAATCCCAGTCGTCATAGTGGAAGCATTCCACGTCACCAAGACCAAAGGAGGCCCGCCAAGTGCGCAGCAACGTCAAATTGATGCTGACCGCTTTCTTTGACTCCCGCGGTGTCGCACACCACGACTACACACCACAGGATCGAACAATCACCAAATACGGATGTCCAACGTCGCCTGCGTGATGCTGTGTGGCGCATGAGACCGGAGTTGTGGTGAACAGGAAATTGGCGCATCCATCACGACAATGCTTCTGCACATTCCTCGCACTTTATTCAAACTTTTTTGGAGAAAAACCAGACTCCTGCAGTTCAACAGGCTGCTTCCTCTCCTGATATGGCCATCTGTGACTTCTGGATGTTTCCCAAAATCAAGAGGCCATTGAAAGGAGCGCGATTTCAGACAAGAGAGGACATTATGGCTGCAACGACAGCTGAGCTAAACTCCATTCCGAAACAGGGCCTTCTCGAAATGCTTCCAACAATGGCAGCACCGCTGGAAGAAGTGTGTGGAGTCCCAAGGAGACTACTTCGAGGGTGATTAGGTTTCCAACGCTCCACTTATGCCAGTTTTTTTAGGGGCGAAGCTCCTTATAGCGGCACCCGTTCCGTCCCCGTCGTCGTAGTAGTAGTGTGTAACCAGTAGTGTGTAAACAGTCTGAGGAAAATGAGAAAAAAATTCCGAAGTTGTGTCCGTAGCGCGGAATCGAACCAGGGACCCCTCGCTTCCGAGCGCGCGGCGTTAGCCCACTACGCCACGAAGCGGACATGGACACACGCACCACGATGGCAATAAATACCCAACATTAACGAAAGGCCGCGTTTCTAGCGCGTTTCTAACGCGTTTGTGCTAGCGCGTTACGGCCCGTGTAAGAAGCTGGTGTAAGACGCTGTGGCCTCTCCGCCTTACCTTCAACGCGTTTCGAACGCGCTGCCCAAAGCGGTGGCAAGTCAAGTTCAAGTCGAGGAGCGTTTATGAATACGGGGGGTATACTCTCTCAGCAGTCATGTGATGGCGTCGGCAAACGCGGTGCACGTTCCGGCATGTGTAAATGGCTGCGTAAGACGCTGTGGCCGCTCCCCCTTACTAGAGAGTACTGCACGTTTCTAACGCGTTTGTGCTAGCGTCCCCTTAAGCGGGAGATCCGATGATTCCCTCCGGAGCTTCGCCCACTCATCATCATTCACCCAGTGGATATGCTGTGATTTTTTTCTTCGGCCAAAGGTCGGATACTTTTCTAACAGACCTCGTATAACCTCAACGGCAGCCGCACAACGCTGCGACCCACGTATACGCAAATACACAGCCATCTGGCTGACTAAAGATGTAGCCTGGTGCCTGCGTCATTGGGCACGTAACGGCACAACCAATGGGGAGGAGGTGGCGCCACGTCATTAGTGTATAAAATGAGCGCGTTCATGACGTCCCGAGGTCTACAAACGGTATAATGCTTTCTCATTTCTACACGTAAGCAGTCATAAGTGTCTCTGTCGTATTTTTTTTTATTTTGTCCCTTAAGTCCCATCAGTTTAGTTGGTTGACGACAGATATCCGAATGTCTTCTTTTCCCAAACCTTAACCGATAATAACAATAAAATGTGTCAAGTCCAAAATCAGACGGCTGTATACGGACATTCTGCAGAACCAATTAAAAAACATACAAAAAGTTCTTATAGGCTGTTTTCAAATGTTTTATGTTCGGGTCAGCACCCGCCACCTTCTGAAGGCTAATGAGTGAATCCGTGACGTAATTTGAATAAGATCAAGCATTTAGCTCAGAAATTCAGTAATGCATATGAAGAAACGAAACGAAGGAATACATGCGATATATAAATTTAAACAACATCGTGCACTTTCGAGAAGTTCGCGAACGGGCGTACTTATAAGCTTGTAATGAACGGTCCCAGGAATAACTCATGACTGTTTCTCTGCAGGTCGCGATCCTCATTTCTATCAAATACTGGACACGGACTATAAAACATGGATAATAGAGCATAAGTGCTCCAACAGTAAGTATTCTCTTGTGCAACTGTTCGATCAAAAAAAGTTGCACATTCAATTTCGCGACGCTTTTAAAGCCAGCTTGAACTCATTGCGTGGGCATAATATATAAACAGAGTGTTCAGTGAACACTTTCAAAATTTTTTGAAGGTTGCCTGTGGCCGATAGCGCAATTCTGGTTAATGAGCTGGTCTACTCGAAGAGGCGGACATTACTTGCACAAGAAATTGAAATGCATAATCGACTAATTACCAAAAATTTACTAACTAAGTTTTTAACTATTTACCTGATCGCCCATATTGAATTTACAAATCGTAGCCGCGGTGTTCGCAAGGCGGATCCACTTGAAACGAATTCTCAGGATGCCACCAGTTTCGATATATTAATTCCCGAACTTTGCGAAGAAATGCATTGGCGTCCCAGTTACTTTTGTGCTTCAATGCATAAAGCGACGTTTTGTTAAGCAAGTAACTGGAACGAAACTGGTGTATCTCGAAATTGGTGTCATCCAGAGAATTCGTTCCAAGTGGGTCCGCCTTGCGACCTCCACGGCTACAATTTCTAAATTGCAATATGGGCCATCATGTAATTAGTTAAAAGCTTAATTAGTAAATTTTTGTTAATTAGTCAATTATGAATTTCAATTTCTTGTGCAAGCAATGTCCGCCTCTGCGAGTAGACCAGCTCATAAACTAGAATTGTGCTATCTTCCACAGGCAAGTTTAGTAATTTTCGAAAGTGTTCGCTGAAACACCCGGTCATAAGTGTCTATGAAATATATATATATATATATATATATATATATATATATATATATATATTCTCCTAAGACCCTCTTATACAATAAATTGCACGCTGCCTGCAACATTTTTTTTCAGTTTACTCGGAAGTGATTACGCAAAAATATTCAATCTGAGCACGAATTGCGGTGCATGTGTAGCTGTAAAGAAGTGGTTTATTCATGTTCCTGTCATCCGCTTTCGAGACATTTGGCATTCAATTGGTCTAGACCTCTGTGTCATCCCAGACGGCCCAAAGGAATCTTGAGGTGTACTTGGAAATCACCGAGATTGCGTGAAAATACCTGACGCGATAGCAACATGGCAATGTACTACACGCCGTTCCATCTTCATCTCTGCGTTTATTCAATGGAATGCAGTTTTTACCTTAGCAAACGTGAGGATCTGGTGGAGATAGTGATTTTTTTACGTACATCGAGACGCGATTTTTGGCTTCTCACCGTGGTATTCAAATTTTAAAAATTGTTTTTCAAGTGCATAACATAACAGTAGACAATAAAGACCACGTTGAAGACCGATTATATCCCATAGTTCTGTTCGGGTCTCAGGACGATATATATATATATATATATATATATATATATATATATATATATATGAAGGTCACTGTGCCGTCTTGGCTTGTCTGTCCTTGTCCTCTATTCGCACTGCTAATCCAGTATTGAGCACACGCTTTGTAATCCAGAAAATATCCCACAAGAAAACACTAGCGGCGAGGTTCCCTGCAATTGTAGCATCAACTATTTGTGACATTACAAATATCACAAAAGGCGCTATTTAATGACATTCTGTTCTGTGACATTCTATACTGCGCTCTTCTGTGACATCACAAAAGGCGCTATTCACCTTTATACTGAGAAAAAAAAGCTATTACATTCCATTCAAGGTACGTGAAATTTAACCTGCTAGACTTATCCAGATTTTTTTTTGTACGAAAAATTCCGAATACGCCATAATACATAACCCGTGGCGCCATGCTAACATCAATCATCGGCCACATTCATCGCTACACAATACCGATGATTTAAGATGGCGCTGTGTCGGAAAGGTGTCCACCTGAGACGTACGTCTCACTAGATCTCAGCACCACGAGCCACTCGGAAAACAAATAGCGTGAAAGCATATGCGTCCGAAAAATGACGTACACACAATCAGTTTCTCGTTGTCTTTAAATATAGTGCTCTTTTTTTTCTATGCAGCCAGCAGTTACAAACTACTAATAACTCAGTTCCTTGCAAATACCACAAAGAGAAAAACAGTGCATACGCTGAAGCAATATGGTAAAATACAAACACATAGTTGTTGCTACATTGCTAGGTAAGAGTAAGCTGCCTCGTCGAGGAAACATTTTTACGTAATTATCAAGGCTGATCGTAAAAATGCTCATAATACTTAGACATTTTTGCATAAAAAATATTTATAAGCAGGCAGGCAGGTCAGTGAAACGTGTTTCACAAGCCCCATTGTCCTTGATTCCAATTTTCCACCAAGCGAGCAGCTTTGCCGAGAAGCTCTCCTAGACCGCTGACGCACAAGTCAATCAAACGCGCGCATTAAATGGCCAAGAACTCATTCATCACGCGCGCACAAGTCATCGCATGCACAAAATCACTACCAGTGTAGCGCCGTGCGGCAAAAGCCCCAGCACGTTTTTTCTTTCTTTCTTTTTTTCGTTTTTTTTAACAGCGGAGCTGTTTAAGGCAGCCGTAAGTTCTGCCGCGAACCGCAAAACATCGCTGAGCGATGAGTCACCTGAGTTGCCTAGCAACCTCCTCGCGGAGCGGCGTGCGCTTCGCCTCCTCTCCGTGCCGTGCACATGTTGCCTTGACATGGGACGTTAAGGGGAGGGAAGGAGAGCATGCGCGCGGCGCGCGCAATGCTCGGGAGAGGGAAAGGAAAATGATGGCGAGAGAGAGAAAGAAGTTGTAGCAGCACCAACGAGCCAACGCGCAAAGCTACTGCCGACGCCACCCGCGTTTGCCCGTGTCCCCGCGTTCGCGTCGAACGCGCGCGGTGTCCGTGACTGCAGCAGGCAGCTCTGACGTAGGCTCGGCATTTTTTGACCAGCCACGCCCCGCAAGTGTGGAGGCGCAGCTTGGCCGTGACGTCACCGGGGAGATAAAGATCGCACTTTCGCTGACTCTGTGGCGAGTACACGTACCATTGACATGGGACGACCAAAGAAGATCCGGACACCCGAAGAAGAGGACGCTCGCCTTGAAGCGCGTCACACGGCCAAGCGAGTATCTGCGCGTCGGCGGCGAGCCAATTCGGAATACCGTGTCTAGCAGCATTTAGCATTTCCTAGCAAAATTCAGCCATGCCTAGTAAGCTAGGTCGATCACCAGCTCCGCTGTTTACTCTAGCCTAGCGCCACTAGTGCAAGCTGCCCACGCTTTTTTTTATGTGCACTATGAAACTAACTTAACCAATAAAACCAGGAGTGTGATCGGATATCTTTGTTGGAAACCAGTTCTGTGGAGTTGCTGCAACCTCACAAAGTGGCAGTATGCAAAATTTGGGAGAACGAGACAGCAGCCAATCGGCAAGCGGTCAACTATTCCGTAGCCACCGTTTGGGTCCAATCCAATCCACCAGACGCGCCATGCGAAGCCGGCCTCGTAGCGAGCTGATGATCGCTCCAACTTCACATCTCTCGTCCCGTTCTGCTCCTAGCAGACGACGTGCTTGCAATCTAAATCAACAGGAGCGTGTCGTCATTTTGACGTCATTCAAAAATGAAAGATACGGGGGAGTTCACCGCTTGCCGATTGGCTGCTCTCACCCTCCTGTCATCACAAATTTTGTATACTGCCACTTTGTGACGTTTGCAGCAACTGAACAGGACACGAAACGAACAAAGATCTCCGATGGCGCCCAAGAATTGCCTGCTAACGCAACATAATGTTTTCTCTTTGACAACTTGGTCTTTTACAGTCCGTGGGGACGCCGTCTCGCTTATGTATCATAAGCCAGTTCACGCGATTCCGAGCGAAGTACTACAAAAGGCCGTCGAGGTAATGCGACGGTCCGGATTACCTGCAGACACCAGTTTGAGTACTACTGATTGCATGTTAACTGGAGGTGGCATATCAGTCGATGTACAACTCTGGTTTGAAGTTGTCATTAAAGCTGAGACTTTTTGAGCCAGAAATGATCAATAAAGTATTTTGGTTCAATTATTATTTGGCATTTTACATCGGGCAGGCACTAAGCTATTGATGAAATTCGCCTGGTTTCAATTCCAGTGTCTGAGATGATAAAAGCGATGCAAAGCTAGCAGTATGTTCGTTACCGATAGCATTACTGCTAGTACATTACTGCTATTATTGTAAAGAAGACATCAAACTTGTGTGCTCTTGTGAAATCACAGTGCAATTCCCAGTAATGCTGTTTTTGGCTGTTGCATTAGGCATTTCAGTTGCTTGCAATTTAACCAAGCACTTTTATACGTTGCACGCATATTACTGACAAGTTTGAATTATTGCCCGCATTGAACTTTTTTCAGTGTATTTCGTTAATTGTTACAAAAGGTAGACCACTTATCGGTGCGATCCGAGTGGCTGCGCTTACTCCCTCTGCTCCTTACTCTCTTCCCGCTTTTCACAGCGAAACGGTTAGCCTATAGTTGGTCGGGATTTTTCAAGTCAGCCTGCCAAATGGTCACACAAGAATGCAGGCCGATCCCGTAGACAGTGCTAGTGAGAAGCGCAGTGTGCTGCTTCTCCAAGAGGCATCGCATGACATCATCGGGTGACACCATACCTTGACGATGACGTCATCGCGTGACGTCACGGTTGACGTGATGATGTTACTACGCGACGTTTCAGGTGATTACGTTATCTCGTTCCGTCGGCATGTCAAACGTGATGTCACCACTTGGTTAGATGGGTTGTGGTACCGTCGGATGTCAACGCCGGATTTTTCGCTTCATGAGCCATTTAATGATTTCGTATTTAAAAGAATGCCGCCCCCCTCCCCCCCTCAGCAGTTGCAGTGGCGGCTTTCCACAGCTTCGCTGGACATCCCCGTTCGCAGGGTGGCGAGTCATTTTGCTTTTATTGTGCGTGATCGGGTGACGCCCTTACAAAGTGGGCGAAGTAGCTTAATGACGCTATCGCTTTTTTTTTGCCACGTAGGCACTTTAATTCTAGAGGATTGTCCAAGAATGGGCACATACGCACTGCCGAAGTGTTCTGTTTGGGCAGATACGTAGCGACGCACACCCACTGTGCCTAGTTGTCTTCTAGGCCAGGCAGCAGCCAACAGCTAGCTGTCGACTGTAGCGCCCACCCAGCAGTCCATTTTGTTTGCTGGGCAACGCAGAAGCATACCTAGTGACGCAACTTGACTCTCCTCCCGGTTTTCTTTGTGCGAGATCGACCGTCGTCCTTTCAAAGTGGTAGAAGTGACTAAGAAAGCTATTGCTACAAAAAAAAATCACACAAAAGTTCCTCTGGGAGTTGTATAAGTATGCGTAAGCATTGTGCCACTGGCTCATCCAGCCCGGTGTCATTATCTATGTTAAGAAACTTGATCTGACCAGCATAAACATTTATCAACCATCTTCAGGTGTTATAAAGCTTATGGGACTCGATCCGACACTTATCAATCCTTATCGATTGTTATCAAGCTTCTGGGGCTCGATCCGACTCTTATCAACGATTATCAGTTCTTATCAACCTTAGTTCTTATTCAGACCATTATAAGCCCTCATCGCTCTTGCAACTTATCCATCCTCGTCGAACCATTATCAACCCTGATGAGACCCATATAACCCCTCATCACTCCTTATTAACTGATTGACTGCTTATCTGTGTGTGTGGCGCGGAGTGAAGCACATGAGCCCTCAGGGATCGGTTGCATTTCGGTCGGTGAAGGAACGCCCCAGCGGAAGGCGCATCCCATGACCACCGAAACGCATCGGGAATATGGCATGCTTGACATAAATTTTCGAAAAAAGCCGGAATTTTACAGATGTCTACAATGCTCGGCTCTGCATGTGGTCTGGCTCTACATGTCGGCTCTACATGTGGTCCTAGAGATGGCTTTTATTCCACCATATCTAAATATTTCAACAAAGCCTTCATAGGAACTTTTCTCCTCTGAGATTTGTTTTGTACCGCCGATACAACACTTTCATATGGTTTAGATATATTCATTCTTGAGAGCGATAAGGTGCGTTTCTCGACGGAGTACCTCAGCCACTTTCCTAAAAATATAGATCCATGTTCAATGTAGGTAGTGAAAGAAAACTCCTAAAAAGGGTAAAACATATGCCTATCGGGCCATCGGGAAAGTCTTTCTTTTTTCAACTACATTCAAATACACTACCAGTAAAAGCATGGCTTCAGGAAAGAGGTACTTTCATTCCCTGGGCTGTAGATTGTTTACTGTGTCACAAGGAAGTAACAATTGAACACATAGTCATAGACTGCAGGGACGCCGTGTTCCACTGGGATATCATGCAGCGAACGACAAAAGATGTCGCAGTTTCACCCGAAAGGCGAAGCATCAATTGCGATAGCAACTTAGTAGAGAGCTATACGGAGTAAGGATAGTAGTTTTATCAGCTGTTTAAACTTGGACATGCAGCAGCACCAGCAACGCGCAAAACTGTTGTCGACGCCGTCGCCGTTTTCCCCGCGTTCGCACCGAACGCGCACGGCTTTGGTGACTGTTGCCAGGGCCTCTGGGGGCGGCTCGGAGGTTTTCGATGAGATCAGAATGGCACACTCGTCGAGCAGCGTCGGAAATCTTACCCACCTTCGCGCCTCGCAACGTTTTTATATAAATACACATTTGGTCCCTGAGCTAAACGTCGCCTCCCCTCCCTCCCTCCCGTCCCCCCACGGCCTTTCGCGCGACGGAAGAAGTCGCGTTTGCTCTCTATATATATGGTGATTGTAAAGGAGGAAAGAGACGCTTAATTCTGCAGCCCTTCGGGGAGCACGGCGCAGAACGCGCGTTTGTTCTGGTAAGTGGTTCTTGAGGGAAAGGGAAAGGTTGGCGCTATCTTCTGCAGCCCTTGAGGGAGCACGGCTCAGCGCCAACGGGGAGGGGTAAGTGGGAGCGAAAGAAGGGATAGAGTGGAGACGCCATGGCTGGGCGAAGCAAAACCGGCAGGCATAGGCGGCACGTATCAGGCCGAGATGGAAGGCCTTGGTGTGCTGCAGAGTCTGCAGGGGTGTTGTGCCAGGCCGGTCAGGCCCGGGGTGGAGTGGGAGGCCGTGAGGCCTTCCCGCTTGTAGAAATGTCCTTAGAGGCGTGCGGAGAGCCCTGACGAGTCAAGGAACTCCACGACGCCTCGAAGTGCAGAAAGGTGGTGTCGGCCGGGGAAGAGGAGATCTTCCTCCTTGCCACAGGGGAGGCCCAGGCGGCGGAACTCCTGCAGGAGTGGGCCCCGCTGCTGGAGGTACGCCGGGCAGGCCAGCAGGAGATGTTCGATCGTCTCCGGCTCCCCGCAGGAGCTGCAGGCCGGGGACGTCCCTCGTCCCAGTCGGTAGCTGCGTGCTGCCGTCCAGCTGCAGCCGATGCGGAGCCGGAGAAGGAGCGAGGTCTCCCTGCGAGCCAGGCCTCGCTGGGGGAGTGGTCGTGGGGGGCATCCCAGTGCCACCCGTTTGTCTGGGTGGTGGGTCGCCAGGTGTCGCCGCAGCCTCAGTCCTGTGAAGTCGCCCTCCGTCACGGCCCGACTGAGGGGCACAGTGGTGTGGTGGGCGTCCTTCGCCAGGGTGTCGGCTGCCTCGTTTGTTCTCCCCCGTGATGATAAGTGGTTCTTGAGGGAAAGGGAAAGGTTGGCGCTATCTTCTGCAGCCCTTGAGGGAGCACGGCTCGTGAGTTCGCTACCCGTGAAAGCGCGCGTTCCTCGCCCCTTTCACTCGCACATACAGCGTCCGGCTTGCGGCGACGATTTGTTGACTTCATACGGAACCTCACGGTGACGGTGAGGGCGACGCCGACACCGACGGCAGAAATCCTTTTTGAGTGTCCATATAATTGTTATCGCAATAAAGAAGACTGGCTGATAACACCCTGTGCCATCCGTTTTCTTCCAGCAGAAAATGAAGGAGGAGCGCGGTTCGACGTTTATGTTATTAGGGTTGCACAGCCTGTGGCGCACGAGAATAGCTGGTAGACACGCTGATGTACATGTTCGAAGTACTCGTGAACATTTTATTGAAAGTGTCTTTTACATAGAACAAGTGTGCGGTGCGCAAAATGAAAAGCCAGAATGGATTAGTTTGTTAAAGGAGCTTGCGAAACTTAGGCGTCTTTAAAACCACGTGCACACCAAAGACTGGTAGGCACTTTTACCATTTGGCAAGTGTGAAAATTTTGTATCTATCATAAAAAAGGCAACAATAAACAGTGGGTGTTTAGCCCAGTGGGTTCGGCTGCTGAGCGTGGGGTCGTAGGTTCGAAACGCTTCACCACCACAGCTTTTCCTGTGGATTTTATTTTGTATTATACATTAATTGCTTTATAGCGATTATGAGTACATGACGGACGGACGGGTTTTCTCGTTCGGTACTCATGGAAATCCTTACGCATTAAAAACCCCATGAAAGTACTCGAAAGCATTATACATCCGTTTTCCGCAATGCTGCCCGGAGTCCCCCCCCCCCCCCTAAAAAAAAAAAAAAAGCTATCGCATGTGACACCGCGGTCACATTCAGTTGCATAAAGAGACCATGTTAGGTGAGATCTGTGGCGAATGTTTCTCGCCTAATTTTCGTTTTTTTCCCTCTATGTACACGTTTTACGATATTCGTAGCTAGTACGTTTGCCGGCTTTCCTCGAGGAATTGAACGAACCGCTTGGTTCATATTTGGTGAAAATAAGAGGTTTTGTTAAGTGTGCTAAGTAGGCAGAGCTCAAATGGTGGTTTAATTATGGCCTTTGAGGTAAATTACGTATGCAAGCGCTGAGGAGAGTTACAACTGCAGGGGTGACACCCCACACTAGGGTCGTATGGCTGAAGACCTTCAGTAAAACAATGAAAGGGGCTAGGTGGTACACGTTGATGATCACGTTGCGCGCAGTTTTAACACTGGCCAAAAGTAACACAGAAGGGAACAAAGACGTGGACGACGAGCAAACTACCAACTCATTATTTTAAGAGCGAAGCTGTTTAAGGCAGCCGTAATTTGTGGTGCGTAGCAAGAACCTACCAACAAAGAAAAGAAAATAATCTTTTTTTGGGCGAGGCGGGATTCCAACCCACGTATCCCCAGTCCCAAAGTGAGCGTCGTAACCACTAGGCTATACAGCCATGCTTGCAGAACCTGCATTTATATGAACCATATGATTGCGTTCGAGCGTCGTCGTCTTCGTCCACAGCTGGCGCGTTCGTACGCTCGTGCTCTGCGAGGTGAAGAGGTTTTGCGCGCTATGAGAGCGAGAGAGACAGAGTCTCATTCACGGAGCGGATCTCCTGGAACGCGGTGTCGGCATTGGAACGCAGTGTTGGTGTTGCAAACTGCGCTGTATAACGCGCAGTGACGGCCGTATGCCCGAGACGCGCGAAAAGAAATTATCATCATCACGAGTTCGCGCGCACGTCCGCAAAATGCTGGGCTACGATCGCCCAGCATCGCTGTTTCAAGGCGTTGCGCGGTCGAGTGCAAGGTGAAGAAGTTTTGCGCTGTATGAAAGCGAGAGAGAGAGAGAGACTCATTCGCGGAGCCGATCTCCTGTAACGCGGCGTCGGCAATGGAACGCAGTGTCGGTGCTGCAAACTGCGCTATTTAACGCGCAGTGACGACCGTATGCCCGAGACGCGCGAAAAGAAATTATCGTCATCGTGAGTAATAATAAAAGTTCGCGCGCACTTCCGCTAAAGGCTAGGCTACCATCGCCCAGCATCGCTGTTTCAAGCGTTGCGCGGCCGAGTGCAAGGTTAAGCGTTTTTTATTTTATCTTTTTTCTTTTTTTCAATTTGCATTGTTACATTATTTCCGCCTTTGACTTCTGCAGTGGTTGTTCTTTACCTATGCTTTACCACAATGCCGGACACGGACGGTCCCTGCCAAGGGCAGCGGTCACCTGCACGCCACTATAGCGGCCGCAGACCAATGCACAATGTGACGTTGCTATATATACCGCGGATTCATCATCATCATCATCATCAGCTTATATTTATGTCTACTTCAGGACAAAGGCCTCTCCCTGTGATCTCCAATCAACCCTGTCTTGTGCTAGCTGATTCCAAAGTGCGCCTTCAAATTTCCTAACTTCATCACCCCACCTAATTTTCTGTCTTCGTCGACTGCGCTTCCCTTCTCTTGGTATCCATTCTGTAACTCTAATGGTCCACCGGTTATCGATCCTACGCATTACATGGCCTGCCATGATCGTCACTCCTAAGCCTTTCCTGTCTAAGAGCTTGAATACTTCTTCTAAGCATGCAGTGAATAGCATTTTTCCCTCTTAATGTCAACTAGAATATTGGCGATCCCCGTTTGCTCTGTGATCCACACCGCTCTCTTCCTGTCTCTTAATGTTAGGCCTAACATTTTTCGTTCCATGACTCTTTCTGCAGTCCTTAACTTGTTATCGAGCTTCTTTCTTAACCTCCGAGTTTCTACCCCATATGTTAGCACCGGTAGAAGGCAATGATTGTACACTTTTCTTTTCAACGACAGTTGTAAGCTCCCAGTCAGGATTTGGCAATGCCTGCCGTATGCACTCCAACCCAATTTTGTTCTTCTGTAAATTTCTTTCTCATGATCAGGGTCCCCTGTGAGTAATTCAACTAGATAAACGTACTCCTTTACAGACTCTAGAGGCTGACTGGCGATCCTGAATTCTTGTTCCCTTGCCAGGCTATTGAATATTATCTTTGTCTTCTGCATATTAATCTTTAACACCACTCTTATACTTTCTCAATTAAGGTCCTCAATCATTTATTGCAATTCGTCTCCCTTTTTGCTGAATAGGACAATGTCATCTGCAAACCGAAGGTTGCTGAGATATTCGCTGTTGATCGTCACTCCTAAGCCTTCCCAGTCTAAGAGCTTGAATACTTCTTCTAAGCATGCAGTGAATAGCATTGGAGAGATTGTGTCTCCTTGCCCGACACCTTTCTTGATAGGTAACTTTGTACTTTTCTTGTGGAGAACCGAGGTTGCTGTGCAATCCTTGAAGTTATTTGCCAAGATATTCACGTATGCCTCCTGTACTCCTTGATTACGCAATGCCTCTACTGACTGCTGGTATCTCTACTGAATCAAATGCCTTTTCGTAATCTATGCAAGCCATATAGATAGGTTGATTGTACTCCGGAGATTTCTCGATTACCTGATTGATGACGTGGATATGATCTATGGTAGAAAATCACTTCCTGACGCCAGCATGTTCTCTTGGTTGGCTGAAGTCAAGTGTTGCCCTGATTCTACTGCAAATTGTCTTGGTGAATATTTTGTACTATACTGAAAGGAAGCTAATGGGTCTATAATTCTTCAAATCTTTAACGTCTCCCTTCTTATGGATCAGTATAATGTTGGTGTTCTTCGAGCTATCTGGTACACTTGAAGTCGTGAGGCATTGCGTATAAAGGGCCGCAAGATTTTCAAGCATCATGTCTCCTCCACCTTTGATTAAATTGACTGTTATTCCATCTTCTCCAGCAGCTTTTCCCCTTGTCATGTCTTTCAAGGCCCTTCTAACTTCATCGCTATTTATTGAAGAAGCCTCTGTATCTTGTTGATCACTACTTCGAATGAAAGTAGCTTGGCTGCTCTGGGAACTGCACAACTCAGTATAGAATTCTTCCGTTATTTTTACTCTGTCATCGAAATTGCTGATGATATTACCATGCTTATCTTTCAGTGCATACATTTTGCCTTGTCCTTTGCCAAGTTTCCTTCTCACTGATTTCATGCTGCGTCCATATTTTACTGCTTCCTCAATCTTTTCCAAGTTATAATTTCGGATATCCCTTAATTTCTTCTTGTTGATCAGTTTCGACAGTTCATCGAATTCTATCTGATCTCTCGAGTTTGACACTTTCATGTTTTGCCGTTTCTTTATTAGGCCCTTTGTTACTTGGGAGAGCTTACCTACTGGTTGCCTTGGTGCCTTACCTCCCACTTCAATTGCTGCTTCTGAGATCAGCCTAGTTACGGTTTCGTTCATTACCTCTATGTTGTCTTCATCTTCCTGTTCTAAAGTTGCATATTAGTTTGCGATCACCAGCCTGAATTGGTATGCTTTTACCCTTACTGCGTCTAGGTTGGCCTGTTTCTTCTTGACTAATTTTATTCTTTCTCTCTTCAAATTGAGAGAAATCCTAGACCTCACTAACCTATGGTCACTGCACTTTATCTTACCTAACACTTCTACATCCTGCAGTATGCGTCGAGCGAGCGAATGACACAGCAGCCTACTCACCGGGCGGGCAAGTGCCCAACAGGATTTATTGAGCCCTTATATAGCCGTGGATGCAGTGCTGCGATCCAGCGGTACTGCCGTACACTACATCCTCCCTTCTGCAAAATCAAGAAGCAAAACAAAGGAATTCTTTCTCCGAAAGAAAACGTTCATAGGTCCGAGCCTTCTCGGCCTGCGGATCTTTCTGCCGAACTTTGAGACGCGTGGCGTAGAAGTAGAACCGCGGGGTGCATCTGCAGCGGAGGTGCTTTCCTAAGGCGATGTGGTTCTCTGGTCTTGGCCTGCTTGATCAGCTCCAGGCGTTGTTCGGGACATGGCGGTCTGCCCCACCGCGGGAGTTTCAGGTGGGCTGGTAGGGCATTCCGCAGGACGTCCCGTCGTAGGTACCAGGTGCACCCGGTTGCGCTGGAATACACCCGTCGGAGTCTCCACCACCTAGGAGCGGTGGCGTTGAGCTGGCCCCATGAAGATCACGGGGAATTGGCGTCCCGTACCCAAACCTGTTTGCCGGCCTGCTATCTTGTCTTGTCTATCCGCGTGTCATCTGTTGAAGTTGGATGCTTGGCGCCTCCGGTTGTCTTGGTCACGCCGAGTGAATGGGACGGACGGGGGCCAGGCTGGCTCCAGCTGGTGCGACGTGTTCAGTACCCGGGTCTGTAGACGCCTGCCCATGAGCAGCTGAGCAGGGCTCGCACCGTTTACCCTAGGATTGTCCCGGTATACCAGAAGCGCCAGGTACGGATCATCCGCCTTCCGCAGCAGGTCCTTGGCCGTGCTCACCATCCGTTGCACCTCCGCGTTCGGCTGTGGAAAATGGGGGCTGCTAGTGGCGTGGCGCAAACCGTAGCACTCGGCGAAGAACACTCTTGCAGCAAACTGAGGACCGTTATCGCTGCACACCAGTCTCGGGATCCCGTAGCGTGCGAAGACGCTCTTGATGACGTTGATGACAGCAGGTGCTCTCGTAGAGCGCAGGCTGATGACTTCCGGGAAGCGTGACCTCCATCAGAAGGACGTAGTCCTGGCCGTTCAAATGAAAAAAGATCGACTCCCACCACTTCCCAGGGCCGACTTGGAGTGGTTGACGGCAGCATGGGTTCCGAGCGCTGCACCCTGGTTTCAGCGCACGTGGGGCAGTTAGACACCAGTGTGTCTATCTGGTTGTTGATTCCCGGCCACCAGACTGATTCCTGAGCCAGAGCTTAGCAGCCGGTTGATGTCTTGATGCCCGTTATGAAGGAGCTCGAGCGTGCGGAGCTGGAGGGCGGACGGCACGACGATGCGGGACCCCTTCAGAAGCAGTCCTTCACAGACGGTGAGGTCCCCTTGGTACGGCCAGTACCTCTTCACGTGGAGAGGCAAGTGGGACTGCCTGGGCCAGCCGTTGCCGCAGTACTGCAGCAGCAGACTGCACTCGCCGTCGTTGGCTTGGGCCTGGCGCAGGTGCTCGAGCTGTGACGAGACGATGTCTGGGCAGGAGCGGACGACCTCTTGGGCAAAGACCTCGACTTGATTCACCCGGTTGTATGGAGGGAAATCCAGCGGTGCGCGCGAAAGCGTATCGGCAGTTGCCAACAGCTTCCCCGGTACGTAGAGTACTTGGTACTGGAACCACATCAGCTTCAATCGAAACCGTTGGATCCGTGGTGGCAGCAGGTCAACGTCCATGGAACCCAAGAGCGCCACCAGAGGTTGATGGTCCGTCTCTAGGAAGAACTGAAGTCCCCGGACATATTCCTCGAACCTTTGCACCGCCCAGGTGGCCACCAAAGCTTCTTTCTCCGTTTTGCTGTACAGGGGTTCCGTGGGTGTAAGGGACCGCGATGCGAAAGCGATGGCCCGACGCACACCGGACGGCTGTTCCTGGAAAACTACTGCTCTGAGGCCATAGGAGCTGGCGTCGGCCGAGACCGTGGTCCTGTATGTGGTGTTGTAGCGAGCCACGCAGATGTCTGAGCGCAGCAGCTTCTTCAGTTGGGAGAAGGCAGACTGCTGCGCATGGCCCCAAGTCCAGGCAGACTTCTTGAGCAGCAATGCTCTGATCGACGTGGCCACCTCCGAAACGTGTGGTAAGAAGCGCCCGATGTGGTTCACGAGGCAGGCGACGGACCCCTGCGACATCTTCGCGTGCATGCATGGCTCGGATCGCCGCAACCTTCTCTGGGTCTGGAGATATGCCTTGAGCGCTGACCACGACGCCAAGGAACTTGACACTGGAAGTGGCGAACGAGCACTTCTCCCGGTTGAGCGGGACTCCTGCCTTTGCTAGCCGATCCATGACTTGTCGGAGATGGCGGTCGTGCTCGGAACGTGTCTACCCAAAGACAAGGATGTTATCGATCATGTTCACCACACCCGCTTGGCCTTCGAGGATCCGGGATATCTGCCACTAGAAGTACTCCGGTGCAGACGTGATCCCAAACGGCAGCCGGAGGAAGCAGTATCGGCCAAGCCGGGTTATGAACGTGGTGTATTCTTGGGACTCGGGTGACAACTTGACCTGGTGGAAGCTCGACGTGGCGTCTAGCTTGGAGAAAACTGTGGCTTCTCCGAGCAACCCGAGGCATTGTTCGAATCCCACTTCTGACACCATGTCGAGCGAGCGAATGACACAGCAGCCTACTCTCCAGGCGGGCAAGTTGCCAACTGTATTTATTGAGCCCTTATATAGCCGCGGATGCAGTGCTGCCATCTATCGGTCACTGCCGTACACTACAGTATGCTGGGATCGGCAGAGAAATCTATTTCATTCCTTGTCTCTCCATTAGGGCTTTTCGAGGTCCACTTCCTGTTGCTGCTTTTCCTGGAGAAGGTATTTATTATTCGGAGCCTATTCCTTTCCGCGAATTCTACCAACATCTCCCCTCTAGTGTTCCTAGAATGGATGCCGTAGTTGTCAATTGCTTGCTCACCAGCCTGCTTTTTTTTTCATTTTTGCATTGAAGTCGCCCATGACTACAGCATACTGAGTTTGCACCTTTCTCATTGCTAATTCAACATCTTCATAAAACTGTTCTATTTATTCATCATTGTGACTGGATGTTAGGGCGTAGGCATGTAACACCTTCATTATATACCTCCTATTCAGCTTTATTACGACGACTGCTACCCTCTCATTAATTCTGTAGAATTTATCAATGTTGCCCGATATGTCCTTATGGGCTAGAAATCCTACCCCGAATTATCACTTATCTGGAATACCTCTGTAGCAGAAGACGTGGCCGTTAGTCAGTACTGTATAAGCTTCATCAGTTCTAAACTCACTAAGGCCAATAATATCGCAGGCAATACCTAATAATTCTTCAAATAGCCCTGCTAAACTAGCCTCACTCGATATGGTGCGAGTGTTGAACGTTGCCAGGTTCACTTTCCAGTGGCGGCCTGTCCGGACCCGGAGATTCTTAGCACCCTCTGCCGCGTCGCAGGTCTGACCGCCGCCTTGGTCATGTGCGCCGTAGCTGCTGGGGACGGCGGGCCATGGGTAACTTGTAGGAGTCATGAGGGAGGTAGTGGCCGAATACTGCACCAGGGAGGCCAATTCCTGTTCTGGTGAGGAAATGGATATATATATATATATATATATATATATATATATATATATATATATATATACTTAGTGACGTCGCCACACTTTCATATATAAAAGGGAGACCCATCTAGCAACTAACTCAGTTCATTCTATGACTGCCATGGGTAGACCACGGAAATTAAAGACACCAAAAGAACAGTGCGGTGTTTGATACAGCTTCGCTGGACATTCACGTTCGCAGGGCGGCATGGCGGCTTTCTTTTTTTTTTTTTTTTTTGTCTTGGTACCTTTCCAGTGGGACCAGGCCGAACTGCCGTAACGTCCAAATCAGGGTGTGTATAGATGAACAAGGCCAAGGCCGCAGTAAGTTTTATAGCGAGATATGGAACAACTATATATAGAGAGAAGCGGCTTTATTTATCCCATCTTAAAGTTGAAGGGGCTGCGTGAAGAAGGCGAGAGAGGTT
>NW_023606852.1:0-140001 GCF_013339745.2 Dermacentor silvarum | reverse complement strand
CCTACGGCTCCGCTACGCTCGTCAATGCGTCAACGGCGTGTTCTCATGATGCCGCGAGCATCAAATAGCGTGAAGTCCTGTATCGAGCTGCCGCCGCTAGTAAAGCCATGCATCCGTGGCTATTCGCTTGGGAGTGCTTGAGTAGCGACGCGCGAGCGCGCATCTATTTCATATTTCGCGTATTTCGCGGGCTTTTGTTTTTTTTTTCTTAGAAAAAAAAAAAAAAAAACAACCGGGCACACTTCAGCACGAAAAATGGTTGATTCGAAGGTTTTTTGAGGTGCCCTACTACTTTGTAATTTACATGTTCGCGATTCAAGCAATCATTAAAAAATTCACTAATTAAAAGCAATTAATTAATTAATACTTCGTTACGAAAAAATACTGGCTGTAAGTACACACGACTGTCGCTACTATGCAGTCGGTATACGATTTCTCTAGAGCTCTTGGTCTTTTTTAAAATCTGGGTCCAAATAATTAACTGGACACACAAATGTTATTGATATACTGTACGACGCCAAATAGTCGTTTCCGTTCGAATGTAACGCATAACAGCACTATTGAAGTCTCAAAGGTGGTGATTATGACATTATATGCGCTCAATACCGAAGTGGCAACGGAGAGGCAAACCGCTCAGCCACTGCTTGGTACTCATTTTTTCGGAGCGCTTCCACTTGTTTTTATCGAAGCGCCTTCAAAAAAATTGTCACGCCGTTCTGTCGGAAGCGTACTTTCGTCACGACAGTTTCGCAAGGGATAAATTCCATATAACGATTCAAAGGGCCGAATAAACAAGCGCGCGCATTGATTATAATGCGGCTGCAGCGAGCCACTGGAGGGTTCAGTGTGCCGTGCACACCGCGCCGGCCCGAGGAGGGAGAAAGCGCGCGCGCGGAGGAGAGTGTCGCAACTTTCGAGATCAAGGGGCTTTATGAGGGGCTGGAGCAGCAGGAGCTTGATGTGGGCGAGTTGGTGTGACATACTTGGAAAAAAATTGCGCAAAAGAGACGATCACGAAAAGAAGACAGGTACAACAGACAGGCGCTAAGGATTATATACATGAAAATGAATTGCACCACCGTGACGTCATGAACTTCCTATCGCATCAAAAGGCAATCTCTTTGGGCCGTATTCTGAAACGTTCGCCTAGGCGAAATTTCTTTTTTCGCTTTCAGGCGTGCGCCGATTGGCTGTTTTAGCAAAATTAGATGAGCTGATTGGGTGGTTGAGCCCGACGTCATTCAATTTGCTCAACCAGCCAATCAGCGCGCATGCTGATTTCGCCTAGGCGAAATTTCGCCTAGGCGAACGTTTCAGAATACGGCCCTTTGTTGGCTGACGGGCAGCTAATGCACGTGCTCTCGGCCCTCGCAATGTAAAAAGCTTCTAATATCTCCCTTTCGAGTCTATCTCCGGAACGTGCCAGAAACTTAGTGTCATAAATATTCGGACGGCATTTGTGACGTTTACAATGTTCAGCCAAATGACCTTCCGCATTGTTGGGGGCGCGCGCCGCGGTGCGGCGAAAGAAGCGGCCACGCCCCTTTCCGCAATTGCACCCTCTGCGTTCGAATGGGACGGCCGGAGCTAGCCGGAGTACAGCCGGAGCAACCCAATCCGGGTTGGCCATTAGTGGGGCCGTATTGTCGTATGCTATGAATTGAAAATGAGATCGCCAAGTGAAATTCTTGAGTGAAGAAAATAAAATATGAAGTTACGATGATTAAGAAACATAGCACCACACGCGAGTTTGCGCGCACCGCAAAGGGGATAACATTTAGGAAGCTCGCTTTGTGGTAATTGTAAAGACGCTTCCCGCGCTTTGCGTTACATTGTTGAGTGTAAAGTAAGAATACGCTGTTCATTGTATGTTGATTATTGAAATTACGCGGGGCGTGCGCGACTGTATTTGCTCTGCGACTGACCCGAAAAAACAAAGCAGCAGCACGGAGGGCCCCGCCTTCTTTGCCTACGCAGCCTCTCCGCGGAGCTTTTAGTTGGGGGAGTCACCCTTGTCAGCCCCCCTCTGCTTCCTTGCAACAGCACAAGCTAGTGGTGCAGTCTGGGATGGTAATGGAGGGCGCGTGATTTTGAAGCTTGCAAGATGCTTTCCCAAGAGTCAGGTAAACCGCAATCACTGCGTAACTAAGTGTGTTTGTCATTCATTAGAGCACACTAGCTTCATGGGACGTATTTGCAGATTGAATTCAGGCCATGCTGTCTGCGGATACGTCAATTATGCGCAGCCAAAGAGTGTTATGTTGGTCCGTCCGTGCGTAAATACAAGCCAATTTTTTATGTTGTTTGTTTTGTTTGTTGCATCAAGAAAGTGCCGCTGATACAATGTCCAAGTTTATTCCTGATACATTTGATGGTCGTGTTTGGGCAAAGAAAATCATCTTGGACGATTGATATTAATATAAAAGGGCGCGTTTGTAGTTTCAAATTTCCCTGTCTTGCAGTCTGCAAATGGCGCGTCATTCAAGAATAACTAGCGCTTTGCGTCTTCGTGGCATTCGGCTGCGGCAATACGTATGCTGTAGTTAGTGTGTGAAACTAAGGTGCTTCCGCTGTGTACAAGTTTAAGCATTAGGCAGCGGCTGCAAGTTGCATATTTACATACTTGATGCCCGCTTGGCCATCGCTTTAACCGATCATTTTCCTGCGAAATTGGGCAAGGCTAGGCCGAGGTCATCGCTGGCTTCGCTATTAGGCCTAGGTGTTGTTTTATGCTGAAAACGCAGCGTGCTGCATTTTAAAACTGTTTTTCTTTTTTTGTTAACTTAGGTTAGCTTGAAAATGTTTAATTATGTATTGGACTATTGGGACTATTGGACCGTGAAATCATCGCAGCGAGAACTAAGTTATTACATATTCAGGGCCGTACGACATTGCGTTCCCTTCGGCCGTCGGTACGGAGTGTGGTAGAGATCAATCCGTTTCGATTGCATTTTCTGCCAAGCTTTCTTTCACTGTGCATTCAAAGTTTTGCTTCTTTATGATATTGTAGGGAAATCGACGCCAGCATTGTTATTTGTTAGTTTCACCCAAAGCGTGGCTGTCTCGTTTCGCATTTTCAGCGCGGGATGGGCGCTTGCGTCGCCGCGAACTAGGAAGATGGGTACGATGTTGAGCGCTTTACGAACTTCCTGACATTTTTTATGGTGCAGTTACTGGACATTAAGTACGATTGTGCCTTGCGTCTGGCGGCCCTGATTAAATTTGTGATAGCTTCAACTCGTTGTCTAAATGCTCCTAACCTGCTCTGCTAGTTGCGGTAGCTGGTCGGCTCGTGTGCTTGATGCGCTAGTGAGCCTGCTGTAGGGTTTAATCCTGTCACCGTGCATACAGATTCTGCTCGCACGTGCATGCCGCCTCACCCGTGAGTTCTGACGCATAGATGGCACTGTTTCGTTCGCGGAACACCCTTGCTGGCACGCGCTTATTCCTTCCCTGTGGCTTCCTTGTGCGCGTGATCTGTCTGCGTTCGTCAATTTCGGCAGCAGAACGAGCCTTCGTCATTTTCTGCTAGCTGAAGAATTTATATTCCAAGTGTTCTACTGCTCCCCACACAAGTGAATATACGTATTTTCTTGTCGCAAGCTGTTTTTCTATCGCGTTTGATATAGCGCAGCGTGTCGTTAGCGTGGCCTGGACTTGAAGCTAAATTCTGTTTTCCTTGCATGCAAGCAAATAGTTCGAGGAAAAAAAAAAATCTTAAGCTATACGCTTTTAATTCTAGTGTCGTATGTTGAAGTTGGATGATGCCAGTGCTGCTTTATAAACATCATTGTGGTGCGCATCTTGACGTTGCGCATTTTGCTGTATTATGATCCTTGCTTACCGTCATGGCCCTGTTATAGCCTTTGCTGACTTGTAAGGTCGCAGACCTCGTCGAGCCCGTAAGCGGTTTTTTTCTGTGGCCTCAGCACAATTGTAGATTATTTGATTCTGAAATAAAGTTCAAAGGAAATATACAGCAAGCAATGCAACAACGTCTGGTGCCCCAGTCTCGTGGCACGAAATTAGTGCTGAGCAAAAGAGCTTTGTGTTTCTTAAGGTGCTCTCACAATGTTCCTTATTCAAAAAATAAAAAAATAAAAAAAATAAAAATATGCATGGTGAATTTAACTGTAGTAATATGTACAGGAACATTTGAAAGAGCATATTCACAGCTCTGAATGACATTGCTTGTGGATCACAAAAATACCAACCGCTTCCATGAGTTTCTTTATTATTATTATTTTATTATTATTATTATTATTATTATTATTATTATTATTATTATTATTATTGTGAAGTTGATCGATTAAGTACAAATGCAGTCTTTCTGGAAATGTAGTGTGTTACATAGCGCACATTGTTGGAAATGAAATGTCACCCCTCATGATGAGCAGTCAATCAACTCGATTTACTTAAGCATCTAATTAAGGCCATGCTTTGTGCTGTAATTATAGCACACTTTTCAATTTGCCTAATTGTAGTGCCTAATTTTGTGTGTTGTGTGTGTGGAAAGGTACTTAAGTAATGTTTATTAGGCCATTTACATTATGTAGGATTCACCAACGTTTCAATAGTTATATTCATGGGTGCTTGTACTACTTAATTTATCATTGCTGGTCATATAAAGCATTCAGAAGCGGTAGGTTACATTGTGATTTGCATCTCTGTGTGTTATATTCCTGTGGGAACGGAAACCTGCACAGGAACTATTCAGAACTTAGCCAAAATAATGGTTAAACAAAACAGTGAAAGAAGACAGCAGTGTTCTTTATTGCTGTTGAAGATGCAATGCAACACCACCTTCATTTACCGTTTCCTGTGGTCATGATACCTTAAGGTTTTATGGCAAACCGCTGTGTGCTATGCCTTCACACGAATGTGAAAGGCATTGTTGGTGACCAACCATGACTGACAGTGACAAAGTGCACTGCCATGCACGCTGCACTTTGCCTGAATGATGCATGTGTGGGGATGAAAAGGATAACAAGGCTAAGCAGACAGCTTATATGCCAAGCAGTGTTGCAGAACCCCTTTAAGCTGCAAATAGCATGACTCTCTTTTACTAGTGTATTGTGTAAAAGTCGAGCATTGATTCTGATTATGACCAAACACAATCTTGCAGAAGTAGTTATGATTTTCTTAGCTTATTTTCTTTGCATCTAGAAAAAAAAATACAAATTACAAAAAAACTGTTGCATGACTGTGTGAGTATTTTGCACTTGCCAGCAACTTCACTTGTGCCTTTTCTGGGTGACACTGATCAGAAATTTCTAGTGTGAAGAAAAATTCCAAGATAAAATAAGAGTAAGTGTGTATAGGATTGTGCCTATTTCACAAGCTCTATTATAAAATTGTTGCCAAGTGCTGATATAGAAGAAAGAGTAAAGGGAGCATAACAAAGGGGGATCTATTTCCACTGTGTCAGTCATTGGGGCTGCCATTTTTTACATTATGATCCTTGCTTTCAGCAGAGAAAGAACAAGAGTCCAGGCCACCTGCTGAGGATAGCAAGATGCCAGCAGCTCCAGGTAGTGCCGACGCTGGCCTTGACAGCGTATTAGCAGATGCAGCCAATCCTGACGTTCCAGCAGTTGAACTCTGTGCAGTCAGCATTGATGTGCCGGACAGTGTTGAGACAGTTGTTGTGAACACTTCAAATGGCACGCCTGGAGCCTCTCTCAGTGATACCACTCTGCCTGATGCTGTTGTAAGTTCTGTGCTGGAAAGTGATTCTGGCTGGGACACTTGACGATGCATCAGGCCTTCCAGATGCTGCCGCTGCAGCTGCACTCTCATCTGTTGTTGACAGTGAGCCTGCTGCCATTGAAACTGTGGTCTCTACGGAGGCTTTGCCTGATGTCACGGTGCCATCAACGTCTGGTGTCTCATCTGTATCCACATCATCAAGTGTGTCTGACCGCTGTGATGCGCATAGTCCGCTTCAACAACCGTGACCTAGAAAGCCTGCGTAAAATCCAGGATGAGCTGAACACACGCAAATCTGGTGGAGTGCCACGCAGTCCAGGCAGCCCCATTGTGATCAGAGCAGAGCTGACAAGTCCGCACAAAGGGGTGTCAGCACAGGCACCCCAAGTTCTTGTGGTGCAGAAACCTTCACCAGGGTGCTCCCCCAAGAAGGCTGACATCCGGGTCATCCATCCCCCAGGCCTCACTGTGCGCAGGTGGGATGCTCATGACAGCTACACTAGGGTAGACTGATCATTTGCTACACATGATGGGGGTAGTCCTTGTGGTGGGGGTGCTAGCTACTTTAGAGATTTTGCCAGCAGCTCTCTTTATGACATCATGGGTGCTTGCACGGCTTAGGGAAGCTTTGCTGGGTTTATATTTTGTATTGTGATGAGAGAATCTAAAAAAATATATCTTTGTTAAATCTGACCCCTTACTAAGTAAGCACTCTCCACCATAGCTTTCCTTCAGTCTGCAAAAACAATTTCAAGTATGTTACACAGATTGTCTGGGAATAGGCTATAGAACAAAAAGAATTGTATTGTCAAAACAACCTCTTTCAATTGCGCTCCATGGAATTAAAAATGTATGTTCTACACCTAAAATATTCCTTTAATGTTTTGAAAGATGGTTAAAGTTGACCAAAAACCACTAAAGAATGAAAAAATGTGTTGAACATCATTATTAGAATGCCATTTTGCATAAAGTAATGATGGTGATAGCTTTTAAGCTTGTCTTCCAGTTTCCAACAAGCATTCTGCACATTAAATAAATGCACACTTCTTGGTTACGTGAAAGTATGGCTCATAAGTATGGACTTCATTAAATTGTGCATCTTTATTAATAAAATGCTCAAAGAAGAATGAACAAGTGCAAGATATAGTGACAAGCAACTGGGAAATTCTGCAGGTGACTTGGTGAGAAGTACAAGTCCATATTGGCTTATAATAACAAGCAAGTCAACCTGCACAGCACTCGCAGTCCGAGTCTTACCCAGTTTGTCACATTGCATGTTGCGTGGCATGCAGGGCATATGTCAGTGTCATGTTTGCAGTGTTCTCTGATTTTAACAATCAGTACTCAGAGAACACAAAGTTATTATACAGTGGATTCCACTTAACCGAATTCGGTAGAAAAGGAGAATTTTTTTCATTCATCTTAAGTTTTGTTTAAGTGAAGGACATGGAAATCCTAAGATGTCAGTGGCGCACCGACGGCGGGGGGGTTGTAACCCCTCCTTGAGGCCGACTTAACCCCCCCCCCCCCCTTTTTGTTTAACCTCTTTTCTTTCCTTGTGCATTTGAGTACTCCAACTAAGATGTAAGACGTGCAATCGTCTGCACACTCGCAAAAAGCGAATTTTTTGACAATTTCCCGTGAAGCAGTTGAAATTAGTGCGGTTTAGATGGTATTGGGCAAACTGTCAACCCCCCCCCCCCCCTGGCAGAGATCCTGGGTGCACTACTGTAAGATGTTACTTTGTTTCAAAATATCTGCGAGCTGTTATCATACTTGGAGTTATAAACTGGAGTTTGAATTGTGCTGTGATTTGATTTTTCACAGCTTTGTTTGTACAAAATGTGCATGCTTGCACAAACATTTTCACAAGAATTCTGTGAAGCCATCGTGTTTGAAGTAATGCTGCGGAATCTTAGCTCTACCTCCACTGTAACATGCACATGATCATCGCTCTTCACGTCATCATCGCTAGACTTTTGGCATTCCTTACAATTTCACTTCACCTTTCTCTGGTGCAGTTGACAACTTTTATTACGACTATTGTTGTAGCGAGTATGTGGCATTGTGCAGTCACTTTATACTTTCAGAGCTCCTGTATATTGCGTGCCTACCGGATCATCCGCAAACCAATGGGAAGCAGCTGTTGGAACTAAGGTGGTGGCACCACTTGCGTAGTGTTGTCTCGAGTGCACGTTTTTCGTTTTTGGTGCTCACTGCTGACAGAAAAAAAAAAACATGGGCACCAATGAAAGTGTGGTAGTGATGAGTGAAGTATGAATTTTTTGGTTATAGTTTGGTTTTCAAAACGAAATCGTCTGCTACCACCTCACGTGAACACTATTGTTTCTAGAACACAGGCAACTTTGCCCTCCACCGCCAGTGGTGCGTGATAGGGTGATAAGGTTTGTTGTTACCTTGCCTGAATATCATGACTCACCCTACACAAGTGGTGTCTCCATAGATGACAGCAGTTGGTCTGGCAGGTACAGTATAGGAGGCTACAGTATTGGTTGATCAATGAACACCAGCTAATAAGCTGAAAAACTTGAACGCCATGGAATAGTTGATGTCACCACAAGGCACAATTAATTGCCCTCGTAGAAAGATTGCCCTGTAATACCATACAGTGCAGTATTGCAGTTTATTCATATGCTTGTAAGTGGTTATACTGGCATGTTCTATATTTCATCAATGCACTAGCTTGACATCTCTGGTCACGAAATTGTGCAAGGTGCTCATGTTGCAGCCCTTGATAGTAGCACACATAAACCAGAAATAAAACTGTCTATAACAGCTGGTGAGAGCCGTGGTGATTTTGGTCCTAGTTTGCTTAACAAAGTTGAAGAAAAGAAGGGTTCTGCCAAATTACGTTACAATTTGCCAATGGTCTGCCAATTTGTCAATACCATTTTTCTCACAGTTCTGCTAAAGTGAGTTTCGTTTATCCAGCGACCACTGTATATCTGCATGTTTGTATGTGCACAATCATAATTCGCATTATGAAGGCCAGTGTGGACCTTTAGCCAACTAGATTGATTCTCTCTTATACATATTGCAATGCTTTCCTCCCATTAGACTCTCCAGCATTCTGCTCATGTAATAGTAGTGTGGTGTATCCACAGTCTGATTTTATTCAGCAAGCACAGATGTATCTAATCTGTGTTTTGGGAAAGGAAAAGTGGGTTCCTTGGTCATAGGCCACTGGAATTGGTTTCTTTACTAGCATCACTGCTCTGCATGAATGTCCTCTTAATAGGTTATACGTGAAGACTGATATGAAAATAAAAAGCTGTTGTTGTCTTATTGCTAGCATCTTGTTTTATGAACATTTGCATTGATTTTACATTGTTAATAGGTTTGTCTGAGTGGCATACTCGTGGCATCCATCAATAATCTTGGGAGAAGACATGAAAGTAGAAGGATTACCCTGATGCTACATTCATGCCAGCTGTTGTACATATTACTTACATGCATTCAGTTTTGTCCTGTCCTCTTTATTTACCTGGAATATGGTTGACACAGCATAGAGACCTGATTTAAAACCTGTTGTGCGGCACATTGGCCCTTATAAAATTAGTTGGGGTGGTGTAATGTCCCAAAACTGCTGTATAAACTCGTGTAAGGGCTGCACCCATCTAAGCACCACACCCCAAATTGGCAGCCCAAAATTTTGAGAAAAAAAAATTTCCAACGGAGAAGCAGTCGCGTTCGGTGCCATGATGCATGGGGCCGTATTCGGAAACATTCCACTTCGGCAATATTTGTTTTTGCTTTCAGGCATGCGCTGATTGGCTGGTTGAGCAAATTGAATGACGTCGGGCTCAACTAGCCAATCAGCTCATCCAATTTTGCTAAAACAGCCAATCATCGCGCGCCTGAAAGCGAAAAAGAAATATCGCCGAAGTGAATCGCCATCTAGTAGTGGCATATGGTATCTACAGCCATCTAGTAGCATCTGTGAGGGCCGCACCTTGTCAAAATTGCAGAAAAAGAAGTGTGGCCCTTACACGAGTCTATACATTACACAGTGGATTATGAGGACACTACACATAGGCCCTCATGGGAGCACTTATTTATGGTGCTGATGCATGCCCGGTGACCCGTTGTGGTGGTGTAGTGGCTTCGGCGTTGCACTGCTAAGCCCAAGGGCGTGGGATGAAATCTCGACCACAGTGGCCACACTTGATGGGGGCGAAATGCAAAAATGCCCATGTACCATGCATAGGGGGCATGCTAAAAGAACCCCAGGTGGTCAAAAGAAATCCACCACTATGGCTTGCCTTGTAATCATATTGTGGTTTTGGCACGTAGAACTCCAGAATTTAATCTTTATAACACATGCCCAGGGCTTATGATTGGCCTTTCCACTGTGATGGCATGGGTACTTTCAAATCTTTATTGTGTGCTTGTGCAGTTCAGTTTTATTCTGTTGTACAAGGGTAGGCAAGTGCACCGTAGGAAACATACTGTCAAGTAGAGTTGGTGCCTTTGCCTCGGAGAGTAAACAGTCTAACACAACAGGGTAGTGAAATTTCACTTCCTTCGCATCTGCTTGGTGCATTATTTGAAACTTATATGAATTCTGCACCTGCCCATCAGCCAAAAGAAATTATGGAAATGTTGCTTGCTCTTGTTGTTCACTTATCTTCTTGGGCTCCTGAAAGTGTAAAGAAATGTTATCATGCACATCTGACTTTTGTGTGTGTGGCCCTAATCGCTTATGAATTGTCGTTATGGCTCTGCAGCATTGATCTGTGCGGCGCATCTTGTGGCCTGCTTCTCTGACCCGCTGTCGCCGCAGATTGAGCTAGAGTGGGGTTGTCACAGATGCAGTTAGCCAGTAAGCCAAGCACATTACATCGCATCCATGGTAGATGTCCACTGCAAAGTCCACCCAACACTACGAACACCCAGTCTCAAGTGACACGACGAGCAAGGCACCTGTGCCAAAGGCGAATACAGAGAATGTGGACACTGCTACTTAGTCTCTGGAAAAAGAAAGTTTCTCGTGACATGCTGGAAAGGGAGGAATGCCCCTTCAAGCTATGTTGTATACTCTCGTGGTGACTAAAGAGGGTCTAGTACAAGAGCATAGGGCAATTTCCATCAGTGTTTTCTGTCCGTGAGTGTGGTCTGATGCAGTAAGGTCGTGCACGAGCTCTAGGCACAGCTCTTTATCTTAAGGCTCTGTTATACTCCGACGTTCTCGGCGCGCGGCGGGCGGCGGTTGCGGTTGGATACGTCACGTCGGCGACACCACGCCAGGCACAAGTCCGGCTCTCTACAGTGCAACCACTTCCAACGCGGCGCAGCGGCCGCAGCTGGAGAAGCGCATGCGCAGTTAATTCACAAAACGTCGGGCCATCTCTCGTGAACCCGCGAAACAATTCCATTCGCCACTCGGACTGTGCCTGTGGAGTGTCTCCCTCGTTTCATGCGGATACAGTGCCTAGATTATATATTCTAGGCACTGTAGTGCGGATTTCGCCCGCGTTTTCGTTTGAAGCGGCCATTTTGTACTGGCGGTGAGTAGCTACAGCGACGAGAGAGGGCTCGGTGCGGTGTTCGGCGCGGTCGGCGCGAAATGCAGGCGGCTCTATTCGGAGCCGGACGACGTCCAAGCGCGTCAGAAGCCGCCGGTCACGTCGGCGGTCGGGAGCCGTCGGACTGTAGAGGGTGGTGCTTCAGCCAACGTAACGTCGCCGTGCCGCGCGCGCGCGCGCCAGCACGCTACGTCGGAGTATATTTGCCCCTTTAGTGTTCAGAAATGATCAACGCAAGGTGCATTCTTCCTGTCGGTGGAAGGCATCATAGACAAGGTCAAGTCTGAGTGCACATGACGTGCAGTCTCCTCATACCAGCAACTGCATGTTGCCTGCTCCTCAACCACATTCATTGTGAACCATAGAAGGATAGCTTGGGATTGAAGTTCATTCAACTTCAATGTAGTTGGCATTGTGCATTTATAAAGAAGGTGGTGTGTCTGGCTGTATTGTGGGGCAGGCCAGAGAGCACAAGCATATGGCTCTAAGTCCATTCGCATAGAATGGTAAGACACGCACCAATAGACATTGAGTATCTGTAGTAAGTACTGGCCATGAAAGTAACTAATTTTGTGTGCAAAGATGTCATGGACAGATATCCTGTTCGTGCTGCTGTTGAGGGTGATTGTCGATTGCTTGTCACTGTTGTTAGCTAAAATAAAGTAAATATACAGTCTGAGCGTGTGGTGCCTCGGACCCAAGGCTCTGCTGCAGTAAGTGGCTGCGGTTAGTTGGAACAATGTCAGCAACGCAAAAATACCGGGAGGAAGCGTGCCTGACGGGTGTGTACGCTGACACTAGTGCAATGTTTTCCTCTTCATTGTTCCTTGCTCTATGCTCAATTAGCAGAATAAAACAAAACAAAAGTAAGAAGTCTTGGACTGGAACAGCCACAGAAAGCTTGCGTAGTATGGTTTTGCGGGAGGAGTGAACTTGTGCACTTTTGACTTATCTTAGAGGTAGAGGAGCAGAAGTAAATAGGTTTTCTTTCTCTCTCTCTCTCTCTCTTTTGCATGTCTATCATATGACATTTTATTCTCCTGGCTGTAGCAAGGAAACATATATTGTAGAAAGCCACCCCAGACCCACGGTACATGCTACAGAATATGATGATAGCTGGCCCATCAACGGATGATGAAGGGGTGACAGTGATTACAGCCAACATAGGCAGTATCACAATGATGGCATGGCAAACAATGATAATCACGGCCAACAAAGGCACGGTAATGGTGATGGCATGGCAGCAACGACAACACATCAGTGTAGCCACTACTACAGCAAATGTGTTGCGATTGTGCCATCTCTTGCAGCGCGCTGCAGAAACTGTGATGTTAAGCTACAGTGGAAGGATAGACATGTGTGGCGCTGATCGCTGCAGTTTGCTTTGCATGGAACTTGGTGCACTGGCATCAGATTTTATGATTGCTTTGCTAAGGGCTTGTTGACATGCAAACAGCAGTAATTATGGCATGCATTGCTCTATTCACTTCACTGGTTCATGCTGCGAGCATTTAAGTTTAGTATGTGAGCACGTCTCCTAAAGCACAACAGTTTTTCTTTTTAAGAATATTATGTCTTCTTTTTGGTGGAAAAAAATTTAGATCTTGTTTGCAAATTGGCACCAACTGCACAGGTTGTTACAGTAATTCATTCAGCTTTTATTATTACACTGCTGGTACAATTGATGCTTTTCAGAGCTAGCAGAAGTGTAAGGCGATGTGGACGACACAGCAGCATGGTGCTCCTTATCTATGTCTTGTCGATAAATACCCATAATTTGTCTTGGAGACTTATTCAAAAGTTGCTCCTGCCTTTCAGATTTCTTGCCTGCAGCAGGATCTCCAGCAGTTTGGCAGTTGGGATGCTTCCATTTAGGAGAACTTTCGTACTCATTGCTATTTTTGCATGCATGCTTTCATTGGAATTTGCTCTAGAGAAATATTCTGGTGAAATATGTGTAGTATTCAGGAAAGAATAACTAGAGGTGTACATGCTTTGAGACTGGTTGCTGGAACTTCCAAGTGATGCCAGACAGACATCTATTTGCTTGTGAAGTTTTACATTCAAGGAAGAATATCAAATGGTTCAAATCGTAATATTGTTGTTTTTTTCCATGTGAAAATGCAACAGTGCATAGTTTCAGGTGTACGTGCACAAGAAACACTGAAACCGCATGTTACCCACCACGGTAGCCCAGTGGCTATGGGTTGCAGTGGCTGCATTTTGATGGCGGCGAAATGCAAAAACATGGCCACATTTTGATGGAATCAAATGCAAGAATGCTCGTGTACTTATGTTTAGGTGCACATTAAACAACCGCAGATGCTCAACATTAATGCAGATAATGTGCCTCATAATACATCGTGGTTTTGGCACTTCAAATGCCCGAATTTATTTATTTAACACTCGTGTGTTGCTCTGTGGGGACTTAACCAGGTTAGGGGGGTTGGAAATATCCATCAGTGTTAATTTGTTATTCTAATATCTGTGTATCCGGGGACAAAGATGCATAGGTTGAGCATGAATTTTTGAAGGAACACTGAAGGTTTCTAAGCTCGAGACTTCTTGTCCTATCAACTAAGAGACAAGGCCCAGTTTAAAAGTTTGGTGTGCTCATTACTAGCATTTATCCAGTAGTTTGTTTTTTCCCTCCCTGTCTGTTAAGCACATTTGTATGTTTGGCAACCCTCTTTTTTCTCCAGAAGAACGTGCATGCTTTTTCAAAAATTATTTTTATGAAATGTTTGTTTCTTTCTTCTCTGTAAACTGGCATGTTGCTTTACTCAAAAGGAAATGTTTAACGGGAGAGCGGTCCACATTCTGTGTAAGAGTTCTGTTGCCTAGTGCAAGCACATTGAGTGGTGACTGCTTGTGACGTAATTTCTGACAAGAGTACTCTACATGCAAATTTTATCACATCTATGTAGAATGCGGTTGAAAAAAAAAAGTAAAGGCATACTTTGCTTTCGTACAGAACATAATGAAATGTATGAACAGAAATATTAGTGCTTTTGTGCAGCTCAAACTGTAGATGCATAACCTTGAGTATTGCAAAAACTTATTTGCACAAACGACACCTAGCTTGTCTGGCATCACTTGACACTTCCAGCAACTGGTCCTGTGGTGTGTACTGAGGCGGTATTCTGGAGCGATCAGTCTCGTGACATTTCATGTTAGTTGCACAGGGCATAGCAACCTATAAGGCGGACGCAGTTCTGCTGCAGGGCCAAGCTTACTATCTTTGCACAATGCCAAAACCATTATCGGCTATATACATTTATGTATATGGTGCAGAGACGCGAAATTCGTTACAGTGATCTGTGAAAGTGATCGCTTGAGAATACCTTCCCTCTCCAGTTAATCATTACTGAATATTTTAAGTATTCACTGCATGTTTTGTGTATGGCAAAGTCAACTGAAAGCATGCCTGCAAAAATAACAATATTGATGAAAGTGCTCCTAATTAGTACCATCCCAACTGACAAAACTGCTGGCACTCTCTTGCAGAAAGAAATGGGAAGTAAATGCACTAGATTTAGCACAAAAATGGTTGAGTTTTTGTGCTGGATTGCTGGATTGGTTTTGTGCTGGAGCTGGATTGGTGCCAGATACAAGCGGCTTGTATCTAAAATTTCATGTGATATGTTGGTATGTGTGCATAATGCATATTCATTCCTTAGGCTAATGGTTCAACTAGTGTGTTCTTTTACTAATTCAAAATGCTAGCAATACAATTTAAAACAGATGGTAATTACTGCTGTTTCCTGACAACAATCTGAAATGTGTTTATCCCACATATCTCGTGTGCCTCACAAGTGTTGTAATTAACAGTGGGTAAACAAAAGAAGCCTTAGGCCGGAGCCAAAATTTGGACTATAGAACTTGTCTTCGTCAGGCCTTGATGAAGGCAAATCCCATAGTCGAAAGATTGGCTCAGCCTAAAGCCACCCAGGGCCGGTATTTTGTAGTGATACCTTTTTCGATGCTAATGCCTTTCGCACTTTTCGCAGTCGTGAGTGTTGGCGTTCGACACTCCGCTTGGGGCAGAGAGTCGCTTGACCACTCACAAACGTGAAAAGCGCCGAAAGGAATTAGCATCAGAAAAATGCATCGCTACAAAATACCAGCCCTGGTTCATCCACTTTTGATCACTTGGTCTCCGTCATCCTGTGAACCCTTTGTCTTGTTTGGATCACAAGTTTTGTGCTTCTTGAATGTGTTCACTGTTAGCATGTGCCATTTAATGTTACAAGTGCACATTATGGTGTTTCTATAGAGTTCTACTTTCATCACATCATTTTGGGGTTCCTGTAGCCTGTATTGTTTGATGTTTTAACACACACACTAGGTGCCTTTTTATTCCCCTGCAAACGGAGTCGAGGGGTTTTCTAGTAACAAAGTTGTGTGTTCTAGCTTGGTCTGTATCGTCTGCTGAGCATGGACGTCGCAGGTTTGATTCCTAACCACGGCAGTTGCATTCTGATAAGAGCAGAATGCAAAAATGCTCACGTGCTTAGATTTAGGTGCACATTAAACACAAGTGGCCACAGAACTCTGGAGCTCCCACTACCACATCGCTCGTAGCCCATATTGCAGATATGGGATATTAAAGATGAATAATATTCCATATTGCAGATATGGGATATTAAAGATGAATAATCAGAAGAGTCTCTCAAAAGCTATCAAGTGTTTCCTACAGTCTTAATCCGTTCAATTATACTGCAGTGGCTCAGTGGGTATGGCATGCTGCTTCTGAGCATGAGGTTGTGGATTCGATTCCTGGTGGCAGTGGATGCATTCCAGTGGAAGTGTGAGACAAAAATGTGCGTGTACCATGCTTTGGGTGCATGTTAACCCCAGGCGGTCAATATTTATCCAGAGCGCTCTACTACGGCATTTCTCGTAGCTAACTGTGCAGTTTCAGGATGTTAAACCCACAATTTAACCTGTTAAGTGATGCTGCTAGTCCTATAAACATGTCTTGCGGTGTTTGGCTTGGTGACCACCATGTGTTTGCTTTCGAGCCACTCTTGAACAGTACCCGCAGAGTGCCCCCTTATCCCTGCAGGCAGCTACAGATGAGTGTGCCAGCAGCCTCAGGTGGAGGCACCACCTCTGCGGGCCTGACCAAGGTGATCCTGCAGCCAGCAGGGCAGCTTATGAGTGGTGCCACCTTCCAGTTTGTGGGTGCCATGGCAGGCGCTGGCGGCCAAGCAGCCCAGCCCACTCTGGTGCTTTCCAGTCCTACTCGTGCGACTCCTGTTCGTACAGCCACGGGGCAGCAACTGTGCGTGTGGCTGCTCCAGGCACCACTTCTGTCTCAGCACCTAAGGTAACACTGGCCTTGTTCACCAGATGTAGGGGATGGCCCACCTTGTCTTCTCACTGTAATTTTGCACTCTTCTGCATTTCAAACACTGCAACAATCGACCATATATTTGCGTATTGCACTGCAATGCTTGTGTTGGCTGATGTGCAGTTCAGATCATGACTTGCAGTCACTACGATGTACACCCGTGCGCAAAAGTATACGTACCAGGGGTTGCACGATAAAGCCGATTTTTTCCTCTGCCTGTGAATGCAACTTGAAATTGAAGATTGCAGTAAAAACTTGGCATTGTGAACTTTTCAGTGTACCCATTAATTCCATTTTGCTTGGTAATATGACGAAATTCAGTTTTCTTTGGCAGCCCTCTGGTCCACATACTAATGTTCACGGGTGTACATTACTATACTGTGTCAATCTCTTGATATAGCTGCTTTACATTAACATTGTTGTGGCAGCCATGTTCGGGGTGCTAGCACGGGGAGCAGCTGCGTAGATGGACCAGAAAAGCGAGAGCACGACAGAATCCATTCCTAGTGAGGTAATGACACCATGTGTGGTTCTGGCACAGACACCAGTGATGTTCTGACCGTATGTATCACAATGAAGGCAGGTTACTCATGGTAGATAGGGTGTGCTGACATCATTGGTGCCACCATGTTTTAGGTAATAGCATGGTAAGAAGCTGTGGCCGTGATGTCAGGTGAAATATATATGCCTTCAGTACATAACCTGATTAGATTGAAGTGCGTGACGCAGTGAAGCAGACTTAAAGGCAGGTGCCCAGTTGCGTGGACCTCGACAAATTTTTTTTCTCACCTAATACAAAATACTCCGATGAAACTTTCAGAAATAAATCTCCTTTGTACACCCTCTCTAATGAATTCAGCCATGCATTTTAGTTGGACTGCATTGTCAATCTATAAGGGCCTAAACATGAGGCATATTGCACATTTTTTAATGTTTGTGCCTCTTCCACTTCAAAACTACTCGCCCATCAACTTCAATGCTCTTTTTACACATTTACTGCCAGCTATCCAGCCAAGCAATGTAGTTGTATTGTCTGTAAGGCTTCTGGAATTTTTTAAAAGGGTCAAACACAGCCCAGATTGCCGTATTGCTTCATCACAAAGCACATTGTGAAACAAAGTAGCGGCTGCCAATAGGAAAGAATACAAAAGCGCAATTCCTTTTGTAGCAACCAGAAAATTTATAAGGCGACTCCATGTACTATTGTATTTCCGCTGGAATTTTTCTTTTTTTTTTGCAATGTAGGGTTCCCGCCCACGTGCACAACATTCAAATCGCTCTAAGAGACGCAAAAAGTTTTTGCTTGCAAAAATTGTTTGAGGACAGATAGTCTAGCAAATGATTGACCTCAATTTTCTGGAATGGAATCGGAAAGGCTAGAGCGCAATGTCTGGTTCATTTGGCCTGGAATGACCCTAATGTGTTTTTGTATAATGTTGCTGTGGCAGATTAGTTTTGTGTTAACATTTGTTGTTTACTTTTGTTTAGCTCTTCTCTTCCTGCTTTCACACCTACTTCAGTATTATTGCTGTTCAACTTAACATGCGCCCCCCGCTTGTTGCTGGTGTATCTATTTTACTGCGATAGCAATTATACGGACCCTTAAGGCATGTTTGCTTCATTGGCACAACCATTGTTGTGCCGTTGTAGGACGTGCATGCACAGCCAGCATGAGGAGGGTTAGGAGGTCTCCAGAGGTACACAGTGCTTTTTGCAGCAAAAACAAATGCGGTCAAGTGGACGCACTTTCATGATTTACACAGTCGGCTCTGTTGGAGCCCGGGCAGTGTTCCTGCTAAACAGCTGTGTGCATACCATACCGTGGTGCTTACACTGGTCTGAGGGGAACAGCTAGCGAACGTCATTCTAAATCTATGTAATAGTTCCATTGGAGGCTGACAGTCTTCCGTTGGTTTCGTCTCAAGGTGCGATGCCAGTACGTCGCTGCTGGCATTCAACGCGCCAGCATTGTGACACAGCTGCTATCTGCCAGGGCGTGTTCCTTCTGTGCAGCAGCAGTTGGCTGTGTGGTACGTTGTGCCATGTCACTGCTGCGTATTGTTATAACAGCATGCGAGGAGCTTGAGTGCAAAGCTAAACCTTGCTATCGCTTTCAATGCTTCACCTTCAGACGAAACTGCCATGGTGTTTCTTTCTTTCTGCTGTTTTTGATATTTTTTTTTTGCCAACCAATATACAGTAGAACACCGCTGTTACGTTCCCGGGTGCTCCGTTTTCCGGCTGTTACGTCGTTTTCGGCCGGTCCCGGCATAGCTCCCATAAAACCCAATGCATTCGTAACCCCGCTGTTGCGTCGCAACTGTGGGACTGTTCCCGCATCATGCGTTGCGAACTGCCACCCTGCGCCGGCCCGAGCGGCCATTTTGACTTTTCATGTCGCTTGGCTTGGTGGCTTGACGATGGCATTGGCAGCCCAAAGTGCCGGGGGCGACACCTATGACGTATTTTCGGTTTGCGTCAGCAAAAGTATGGCCTTCGAGATCCTTATTTGCTATCTAAAGATGGTGTCTATGATGCGTTGGGGCACTAAAATTTCTGGCACATAGATGTTCCGTGTGAAGTCCAAGGGCGATAATGCCGTCGCTGCACCTGTATGCTGTATGTGCGAGTGAAAGCATGCGAGGGGAGCCGACGACCGCATCTAAATCTTGCGTGCGCAAGAAAGAAAAGCAAAAAGGGAGCGAGGGGGGAGGGGGAGGGAGGGATAGCGAGCAGCGTTGTACTCTAGCATCAACTGCGTACTTTGCAGCGGCGCGCGGGCCGTATATTGAAAGTGATTTGTGTTGGGGGCAGAGTCTAGGCAGTGTAGGTGCGTCAGCGGCTCGTAGCTTTGTGCGTGCTGTTTGTTCTCGGTGCTCAGTTTGCGTTGAAGCGATAGACGACAGACTTCGCTCGCTGCTGCAGCGTTTGACAGCGCGTGTCCGCCCTAATCAAGTGTGATTTGTTCATGTTTGTTAGTTACTAACATTAACTGAGACTCGGGTAACTAACGCTACCCGAGTCTCAACATTACTAACCATGCTTGTTAGTAATGTTGAGACTCGGGTAGCGTTTAGGCCGGTGATCCTTCAGCCAGAGGGATGAGTATGTCTGGGAGTAAGAGCGAGTGAAAAAAGGGTTTATTTTACATATTTACAGTGGCTGCAAATATCGAAGCTCACTCCATGGGGGAGCACTTTGAAAGTCTCGGCTCACTCACATATGTGCTCACATCTCTGAGCACATATCAGAACACGTCAGGACACACCACTGCACTCAAGGTGTCTCCTTATAAAACATCGGTCTTCCCTAGTTGACCCGGCTAGGGAATCGGATGACCTTGATGCGACCAATCAGAGGGGTCGTATTGTTCACCGAACTCCGCCTCTAATGTTTCACCTTCGAAGCAGAACGAGGCAATCCGGAAACAGGGGGTTGACACTCCTTCCACGAAAGTCGGTGACTTAGTTTCTTGCCCTCCACCGGTCATCTTGCCAGGATCGGGAGAATGGCCTTCACGCTAATCCCCGCTTCTAACGAAGGGTGGTGGCTGTGGTCGGTCGCTTCTAAGTGAGCTTCTTTGTCCGAACGTCAGTGCTGCGTCGGGCAGCGTCGCCGTCTGGGCGACGCTGATGAAAGGGGTGGCATCGGGGGAAGCACCTAAAGAATGGGCACTGTTGAGTTGGGGCGCTTATTTGCCCGTCTCGTCGGTGTCTGGCACTGTCGCCGTCTGGGCGACGCTCATGAAAGGGCCTGCCTTGATGGGAAACAATCAAAGAATGCGCCCGGCCGAGATTCGGGACGCAACAGCCGTCTGGGCGACGCTCATGAAAGGGCCTGCCTCGATGGGAAACAATCAAAGAATGCGCCCGGCCGATTCGGGATGCAACAGTATGCGAATGTTTACAAGTTTATACGGACGATAAAACTACTGTCCTTACATTGTATAGCTGTCAACTAATTTGCTATCGCAATCGATGCTTTGGCTCTCGGGCAAAACTACAACTTTTTTTCACACATAAAAATAATATTGTGTGCAGTTCAACACTACTCTCATTTCTCAGTTTTCCCCATTTCTTGCCTCTTGCGTTTCCCGGCTCTTGCGCTTCTTTTTATGGTCACGTGAAAAACGTATCAGCGGGGTTCTACTGTACCAAGGTTTTTTAGTCTAAATTTTACAGTGTATGTATGTTCTCCACTGCAGCTTACTGAAAATAAATGTTGCACTTCAAAACGTGGTGCAGATTTGGATGAGTTGATAATTTTGACCCATTGAAAGCACACAGTGCAGCAGGGTCGATCAACAGTGCTCAGGGGGAAAAAATACACTTTGCCAACTGCCACCCAATCTTTAACATATGCAAAGGTGAATGTGTCTGTGTGTTGGATGCACATACTGATGTGTCTATGTTGATGTACCCTTAGAGTGTCCTATAACATTTAGAGGGATCTGTGGCGCCAATGTCTGTGGAAGCTACAAGCATGGCATTTCTACCAACATGAGAATGATGGTTAGAACATAGATTTGCCCAAAATTGGTCCTTCTGGCGTTTTAGGCTTTGTGAATTTGCAAGTTGTTTATTTCAACGAATTATATTGCATTATAGATTCATAAACTTGCACTATTTCTTCTGCATGTGCTTCTGCATGCTTTCTACGTTTAGAAATAAAGGATTGTGTTGAAATTGAGGCCAACAAAGGCAGATAAAGCACAGTAAATAAAGCTGCTAGAACGTCTGAGGCCACAAGCACGAAGATCAGACAAATCCATGTACTAACTGTCACTTCCCTAGCCGAACAATCGCAGCACCTGAGTTCCCTCTGGTAATTTTAGGAAACTCTGAGTGCACCAACACTAAGTTGGTACACTGTGCAAAACAAAAAGAACCTTCTCTGTGGATGAAACTATCTGTATGTAGTGACAGTCAACTGAAGAAGCTGCCAGTAATATTTGTGTACTGGCAGCAGGATGACACCTTCGCAGAGTTTTCCACGACAATTTTTCAGGAGGTGTTCAGATTTATGATTCAGGTTGTATTGGAGTGATAGAGTTATATGTATTTGGAAGGATGTCGTATGCAGGGAAGCGATCCCATAGTCAGAGACTTTATGGGGACGTCTCAAGATGATAAACTTAGTATAGAAAGAATAAGTTGCAACGACAAACATAGTGCGAGGTTATTTGTTACAGCTTGCAGTATAATTTTAACATTGACAAGTGCTAATAGAGAAAGAACACTATGCATTGTTTTGCAATTAATACACTAAAATTAATTGAAAAACTCATTCAAAAAGCAAGTACTTATATAGTACAAAACAAAGCAAGAAGCCGATAAAAGGCAAATATAACCAAAAGCTCAGCGCTTTAAGAAAACCAGGAGGGGCCATGTCAGGAAGTAATAGGCTATGAAATAAAAAAAAAAGCAAATACGTTTAACATTTGTGCAAGACATTCAAAGAACAAGAACAACGTAAAAAATAGAGGACAGTATTTTTGACATCACCAAAACATGCCACAATCAAAAGCATTTAAGTTGGTTCTACCTTCATCATTAAAAGTTTATTTAATTGCTTTTAAATGAATAAGTAGACTAGGATGATTCTATTAGCAGTGGTAAAATTGTTCCCCAATGAAAGATAAAAGATGACTGTCTGTTTACCGTAGTTAGTACATACTTTTGGGAGTAGGAAGTTATTGCCTGAAACAAACCTAGTAATTGTTAGTATTGACAGATGCTGCTCGAATTAACGAAATTGGAGCTTCATTTCTGAGAGATCTGAACATGACTCGAGTATGCCAAGATTATAGCTAACTAGCTTATCAGCTGTGAGAATGTTATTGTCGTTCAATCATTACTTTCATTGCCCAGAGATGGAAGTGCTGCCCCAATTGCGCCATCTTGCGCCAAACTATTGAGGTGCGCCAACCTGCACCAAAACACTAATTTCAAATTAATATCAAATGATGTTGCCAAATTTAGCAGGATGTGTGTGAATGACAATCACACAGCATGCGTTGGCTATCGCTTAGCCCTGCAATCCAAGCCTAAGTGTCAGCTTCATTGGAGTGTGGGTGTATTTGCTGGCATAATTGTAACTAGGCCACAAGAAAATGAAAACCGTTGTATGCTACCACGTTATGACTGTTTTATGAAAGTGTTATGCATTTGCGCATACGTGGACCAGCTAAGGATGATTTGAACTGGCGCTCATTTCATGGTGCAGTCGGGCAGGAAAGCCACGCTGAATGAATAAAGTCGTACAGTCTGCTCGGCATGTAGCTCATCAGTTTCGTTATGCATTTTAGCACTCGATGTTGCGCCTATTGGTACATCTGCTTCAATTAGTGGGCGAACGCCGTGCCTGTCACCTTCTAAATCTATTTCGCACGTGCACTATGTTCGGTTACCGGGATGATAGTGCGACACGCCGACAAACCTACTTGCTTTCATGAAACTTGTTCGTCACAAATATCCAATGGCAGCCGCAAGCGTCACTCAAGTTTGCTCTCAGTCTACATTATTTTCTGCCCGGCCCCACCACACAAAATTAGGCTTTTGCCACCAAAGAACACAAGCCAAGGATGTAAAGTTTCATATTTAGTCAACCTTTGCAGTCAAATTGTGGTCGTAATTAGATGTTCGGCGAAACCGCAAACCTCCGAAATTGCGTTTGTAGCAACAATGTTCACGAGACTTATGGCAAAATATTTTTGATAAACTATCGTTTGCCGCATGAAATATTGGTTGCCATTTTACACTGGCTTTCTGGTGCCTGTGGAGGAACCGCGAATAAGCCCGAATAATCGAGCTTATTCAAAATATTGGTCGAAGCCACCGGAAAGGCAGTGAACATTTTTATCCCTTTATTGTTTAAAAAAAATAATCTTAAAACTTCTTCTCGGCAACCGTTGTGAAATACTGGCAAACATGCAATGACAAATACTGGTAAACATTTGATGACCACTACATCACTTCACATTTATTCTGCGGTATTCTGCAGTGTTGGGTAACTGAAGGTTGCCAAGAATGAAAAATTACCTGAGGGGACTACGCGAACGGCGTTCACTGTACCTTGATGGGTGTTCATGGTGGCCACTGTGACTATATTTCTCGTTCATTGTGCACCAATACGTTAGCTAAATTTATAAATTTAGCTAATCGATGAGATGTCAGTGAAAACGTTGTAGATGATGTTGACAAATGACTGATAACAGCACTTAGAACAGCCTAGGATTCGCCAAGACTCCTTTTAACGAGAAAGAAAGCCCATGAAATAAATTTAAAAACGGTAGGCAACCCTAATCTTCGACTTACGTGTCTCTCAGTGGCACCAGCACCTCGGCGTTAGGTTAGATTTGTGTGTGTATGTTTTGAAAGAACGACACAGACACAGAGAACCATCGTCTGTACGTCTTCTTCCTCGTCGACCACTCCATGGCGAATGCAACGCACGAACCGAACTTGAAGGAGGAATCGAGTGAATGTCTTTCCCCTGGCACGATATGCGAGCGAGGGAGGCTGAGCAAGGGAGTGCAGCATGCGCCACCTGGCGGGGCGTAGCCCTAGCAAGCAGCGCACGGAGCGCACCTTACGGCTCTCCAGTGCTGATGTCAGAGCATGTAACGAGCGCGCACAGCTGTTGCGAGCGAGCGAGCGAACAGGTACGCTCCGCGAGAGAGGAGGGAGTGCCGTCACATCCGCTCTGCTTGGCAGATGTTCAGTCTATGCCAGGCAACTGTTTTCCGTCAATTAGCCAGTTAAATATCATGCCACCTTGTGTGTGACGTCATGAGTGACGTCACTACTTCCTCTTTCTACTTCTGGGTTTCCAAGAATTTCGCCAAAGTCGTTCTCACGTGGCGGGTCTCTGAAGTCTACGATTCTGTGCTTTGGTGTGTGGTGATCAGTGATTTCTAATTCTAATTATTAGACACTTCTGCAACTCAACTTGTAACTAAACTTATGCTCTGGTATATCTATGATGAAACCCATGAATTTTGTATGGTACTATTTTTTTTTCTATTTACTTTGAATTCCGCCCCGGTAATCAGTGATTTCTAATGAATTCTAATTATTGCAGACACTTCAGTAACTCACCTAGTAAAAAAAAATTAAGCTCTGATATCATATCTATAATGAAACCCATGAATTTTGTACTGTACTATTGTTTTTCTATTTTTTCTGATTATTTTGAATTTCGTCCCTGGATGTCTTGGGAGGTGAACCGGAAGTGCTGCGCAAAAACAAGAGTGTCACTCGATGCTCGTGCCAGACCGCGACAATGCTTTTGTGCACCAAAGATTGCATCACTCTTTACGCAGACCTCGTGAAATAGGGGCACTGGGAACGGGTGACCTTGTTTTTTCTCGCTGCATCAGCAGTTTATGGTGTGCATCTTCGGTCCCTCTCAAACGCGAAGTAGCGTGATGTTGTAACAGTTCACTGTCCGAACCGTTACAAGACTGTGGCCCAGGTTTGCACGTTTGTAATATACACAATGCACTGATGACGTTTACGTCTGAGACTACCCCTTATGTTACTGGTGCGGGGATGTGTTGTCACGTGGAGAAGTTTGCAGGCTTTCTCTTTTTTTTTTCTTTTTTTTCTTTTTGTCACAGAAAAAAAGGACCACACAAGACCTAGGTCGCCATATATGCTCATATCGGTCATTTCTCCACAACCTTGCATTGGCACCTTATCAAATAAGTAGGGTAATGAATGTTAGTCATTAAAATTATAGTTGTCTTGTTCAACGAAAAAGAAACTCGACTAGCATTAACACAAGCCTATCAACATAGAGTGGACGTTGTTCATGAAAAGCCCTCAGTTATTTTTTCTTTGCCACATTTAGTTGGCACATCCGGTATGTAATTTAAAGGTGGTTTCTGAGCAACCTGTATAGGTTTTCTTTGTAGCTTCATGCTATACAGTCAGGTCGATGACAATTTTTTCCCGTCACAAATATTGCGCGCCTAGCGGGCTTCCGCAGAACTCATCTGCTATATCTTATAGTGTTCTGCAAAGTCAAATAAGGAACACGTTTTCTTCATATGCCTGTATTTAACTCATGTTAAGCTTTACCAAGCTGCTCCCAATTGCGTATTTACTGCTCCAAAATGAACAATTCATGCTCCAAACTTGCTCGAAAGTGCCAAATTTGCTGCTCCCAGAGCTGCTCCAAAACTTCCTTGGCCGCTTCCATCCCTGATTGACTCAACTTCGTCAATAAAGCACAATATTGCATTAATAGTTAAACCCTGTTACAGGTACCCTTTGAGGGTCTAATATTTTACGAAATGCGTCCCCCAGTGTCACATTTCTTATTGCAGATTAAAATTCGTCAGTGACCAATTGCGATTTAGGTGACAATAAAGTGTAGATGACAATACATTTTGTTTTCTTGTGTGCAGTTTCATACATAGTTTCTTGTTGAATGTATACATAAAATAGCCTAATTTCTTACAAATTTAAGAAAATTCACAGAGGTAATTTCATCTTTTAAAGGCCTGACACAACTGGGGCCTGTATTTCGAAACATTCCATTTCATTTCCATTTTTATCATGTGTAGCACCGAGGGTGTGATCCGAGCAAAGACAGCGATTTGGCGGTCTTCGAGTTGCATCCAAACCAATGAAGGGCCAGAAGAATGGAAAATGAAGTGCATCATTAGAGAATACGGCCTCAAGGTATGCGCCCCCTAGCGAAAGTGAGGCATCCCATGTGAGCACCTGCAAGCAATCTCAATGATGCCTGCCCGTCAGAAAAACAAACCAAGGGAGAAACTTCCAGTAATCAATTGTTAGAGCTCTAGACAATATTTGATCAGTTTTCACGCATCTTGCAAAAAGAGACGCACTTGCGGCACTATCGCTGGTTTGCAAGCACCTGCCTGTAAACATAGTGATCACCCACCTACGGGAGAGCCATGAGGGTGGGCATCTTGCTTATGCAACACTTTGAGTGATGAAAAACAAAATACAAGTCACTTTTCTCGACACCTGTAACTTGAAACGATGCGCGCGAGAATGCGATTGTAAAGTACATAAGCGACGGGCATTAGCATGCGGCAGTAAACTAGGCCAAGTGGGAATACTCCTGAACTACTGCGGCGGCAGCCACCGTAGAGTGAGGCGAGAAATCAGTTTTGGTGGAAGTTGAGGGGCAGCAGCTTATAAACAATTTTTAAAGAGGTCACAGAAGGTTGCAGCACCTCGAGCAACGAAAGGTGACGCTTCATTAGAAAGGACAAGTTTTTTTAAACATTTCGTCACCGCTGTACATGTATGGCCGTGACCACTTGGAATTTGTGCAGCCGTACTTGTACGGCGGTGACCCTCAAAGGGGTAATTAGCTGAGTAGTAATCGTAAACGAACTTCTTATTAATATTGCACGACTGTGTCAATACTGGGCTTTTAGGGCTCATATGAAAACATTAGTTTTTTTATATATGTCGCAGGGTATCTTTTGCATGATTCTTCTATATGTTTAAAAGAAACAGAGTGAAATGTTTTAAAAGCTAGTGTGGTACTTGTTCGTGTACTGCTGCACAGCTCTGTCGACTCACACACTGTGAATGGACTAATTGTGCCTGTGCAATGACCAGGTGGGCTAATAAATGGCTCTTACGGGTTGCCTATTGCTATCACCAACTATATTGTGCATCTGACTCAAGCCCTACATGAGGTTCATCATTGCTAAATTGTACACTTATTTCTTTGTATTTCTGTGCAGGGCATGTATGTGGTATCTCCAATGAAGCTCGGAGGGAAAGTTGCCATGATTCCCATCAATGTCGGCAAGTCGCCCCAGAGGATTGCCCCTGCCCCACAACATCCTCAATGGTCACAGGCCTCGGTGGGGGGCCAGTCGAGTGACACTTGCTGCAAGCTCCACAAGCACTGCCACCACACCTACAGTCCGGCCAGCAGCACCCGCAACTACTATCGTGCCTGTGCCAGGCAAAGTAAATGTTCTCCTCAAGCCCTCGGTAAGCAAGCAAAGCTGTATGGCTAACATAAAATATAAAATTAGCTACATACATTAGACTTCCGTTTATTCAACTCTGGTTAATTAGATTTTCGTTTAATTCGATCCCGGTTGAAGGTCCCGGCTGCCATCCATGCATTTCTATGTGCTCAAACTTTCGTTATTTCTATTCTAAAATTAACCTTCGCTAAATAATTCGAACTTGATCAGTCAGCTCGCACGCACCTGACCCCAATGGTGATCCCGATAGTGACCCCTTTAGTGGCAGCATCTGTCTTGGCGAAGCTTAGGGGTGGTGAATGCATTGAACACACGTCATTGCTCATCGAAAACGCCCATTTTCGGCCCACCCTAGGAAGATTTTCAAGCAATAACCATAGCTCACAATGTCTGATTACGGTATTTACCTGCTTCAAACATGTGCCTTTCTTTTTTAAAAAATAAAATTGTGCTGAAAATTGCCTGCACGGTGCAATCGGACAAGAAACCACAACCGCCTTCGCAACATTTGTGTGCTTGTAACACGGACATAATGTGGTGTAGGAAACCGGCCTCCATTGTGCAACAATATTTCTTTCGAAAAAACAGGTTTGCTGATTCATTCGCTGATTCATTTAGTAAAAGAAGCATGTTGACGTAGTAAGCATTCGCTTATTGTTTTCTTGATACCCTCAATAATTCGGGTATTTTTTTTAGTTTTTTCGATCTTGGTGAAATCCAAATTAACAAGGTTTTTCTGTAGTACCGTATTGTCCGGTCTATAAATTGCACCTTTGTGTAAGTCGCACCCCCCTCAAAACGGCAGCTTGTACTGTGGTAGCAATTGTGTAGTTTGCGCAGCGGCACGCGCCGTATCTTAAAAACGATCTGCAGATACGATGACTTCGGAGTCTGTTGACTCACGGTCAGCCTGCCCTGCTTGCGTTGCTGCTCCGTCCTTCTCACACGCGCTCAGCAACTCGATCACGAGAAGAACCTTCGTACCTCCATAGCACGCACACAACCCGCAACAACTGCTAGAGGAGGTCAACCCAGCGCGCGTCGCGTGGCCGTACCATCCGATACGATTTTGACGGCGGTTTTTCGGGAGAAAACAAATATAAGTTGCACCGTTCTGTAAGATGCACCGACGAAAAATTCGGAAAATACCACGACTTATACACCAGAAAATACGGTACATAAACCACGGAGCAAGAAGTTTTCAGGAGGCGAAAGAGCGCTTGCTCCGGCATCCCAATAAAGTCGCAGAGGATAGATGGACGAGGCTGAACCCTTTAAATTGGGCGGTGGTTCATGCCACCTAGCCGTGACTAGAAATATACAGTAGAACCCCGCTGATACGTTTTTCACGGGACCGTAAAAAAAACCCCAAAAGCGTAAGAGCCGGGAAACAGGAAAAATTGAGAAATGGGGGAACAGTGTTGAACTGCACACAATATTATTTTAATTCTTATGTGTAATTCCTACCAGTTTCCCAGAAAGCGCCCCCCCCCCCCCCCCTCAAGCAAGTAAAGAATTACCGGCAAGTAGTAGGGGGGGGGGGGAACCATTCCGGAATGGCACCAAAATTCCAAGATAGCGACGACAAAATTTCCTGCAAAAAAAAAAGCGCAGTGGGCATTTTATTTAACATGAACTTTATTTATCCAAACATTTGTTAGTGCTGTTTATCACTCTCAAAACCATCGAAAGAACTGCAGAAATAGCGCATCGACGCTGCACCAGCGCGTCGCCGCGACCGGCGACACGAACATTGCTTATGCAGCTTCTATTCTAGGCAAAATGATGTCCACTAGAGTACAGTGTCGCGTAATGTTCACTTTATTAAAAATCATGTCCACGGTCAAATGTTTAGCACTAACGAGAGTTTCGATACAAGTCAAGCTCAGCTGCAGCGCATGGCTACCGACGGCGGACAGCGAATCACGGCTCAGCCATGCTCGCATCGCAGCTGGCGGCGTGTTTTCTTCTTCATCATGCTTATCAGCATGTTTTCTTCTTCCTGTGAAATTATTGCCAGGAGAGGGTAAAGCGGCAACAATGCTAACAAAACATTGCTGCTTGGAAGCGTCGGCGGTTTGTTCTGAAGCGCCGTCTGCTACAAATACAAAGTGAATCGGAAAAGACCTAGCGACGATATCGGTGGCCAGTGATTAGCGGCAGCGAAGCTGCTGGCGACGCCAGAGCGTAGCCGTGACCACTCCTTTGTTGTTGAGTGGCCACGTCGCTGTGCCGCAGGGAAGTCCTCTGTATTTTGCGACGGGCAGATCTCGCCATCGGCTGGCAGTCCACAAACTGTGGACTCCACCCTCCCAAAAAAAGAAAACGAGAAGAAAAGAAGCCATGGAAACTTATTTGCGTGGACTGGATGTGGCAGGCCAGTGTTGTGTCTGGGCACGGTGCATGATAAGGGCGCGGAGGGGGGGGGGGGGGGTAATTTGGCGCGGAAATTTGAAATTAGCATTAAAGTTAGGGGGGGGAGGGGGTCTCTTGCAGGGGTAGGGGTGCTTGCTCAGAATTTTACGGTATAGTCGGGTATTACTTTAGAAGGCAGTGGCATTTGCCTCTCAAAGGCGGATGCACACTAGCCTCCACCAATGGGCGCGCATTTTATACTGACGTCAAGTGCCGGGAGGCGATGACCTCGCTGATGGGGAACATAGTCGCCCGCGCCTCGAACTGGGCGGGTCTTTGAGCGGGACTATTTCTTTAATCGCAGAGGCAATTGGCTGCCGCACTTCGGCCATCTGGGTGGCGCCTCTCCTGCTTTCTTAAGTTGTGCCCGATTTAAATTTAGGGTTCAGCCTAATCCGCCCATCCATCATCCATCCATCCGCTCCTGCTCAGCAGCGCCACCTGTTTTGGACAGATAGACAGAAGCTATGCTCACTGCCCGATTATAATTAAAGATCATGACTGCCGATTTTTCGTTACTAAACTTCGAACGTAATTTATCTCCCTCTTCACTGCAGATGTCCATCAATCCCTGCAAATCTTCCTTGTTGTCAGCCATTAGTACTATATCATCCACATCCGTCAGTCCTGGTAATGGCTGTTCAATCCATTCTCCTCGCTTGAAAAAAGAAAAGTTGAAGCAAAGTCCGCATCTCTCCAATTTGGTCTCATTGCCGCATTTCGATGGAGGCGAAATGCAAAAATGCCTGTGTGCTTGCATTGCAGTGCATGTTAAAGAACCCCAGGTGGTCAAAATTATACTGGAGCCCTCCACTACTGCATGCCTCATAATCAGAACTCGTTTTGGCACATAAAACCCCAGAAAGACGAAGAATCCTTGTAGGTACAACATGAACAACAAAGGTGACAGAGGGCACCCTTGCCTAAGCTCCTGCTGTATTTCTATCGGCTAAGATACCATTTTTTCCCATTTTATAAGCACCTTGTTACTTAGAAAAGGGCACAGCCCCACGCCCTCTGTTCAAGCCTGCTCGTTGAGAACGGGAAAACGCACACGCAGCGTTCGCTGCTGAAACTCGCTTGTTCAAGGCCATCCTGGACCATTTGCCGCTAGCCACATCTACAGGTGAATGGATGCGCTCATTTTTGATACCGTTGCTTACTTCCCCAAATTTCAAAGCAGTTGCACAAACAACAGTCTGCGGACTCTTGGCAAACATGAGAGGTGGCAAGACATCGCATCTTGCTCACCGTTGCAAACAGCGTGCATCCTCGTATCAGCTTGACATACCTAAGTCTTTGTCTTAGAATGTTTCATGTACTTCATGTCGCATTCACTTGTCTTTCTCTTTTTGCGAACGGTAGACAATAGCTGGGACAGTCTGGAAATACTGGTGTAATGGCATCTGGCTACAAAACAGGCTGTTTCAGCTTGTCACCCCCTAGTTCGTCCATGCCACTCTCCATGTGGCTTCGAGAAATGCTTCTCGCAAACATAGTTGCGAGACGTTAGCTCTATCTTTCTTTCACATTGCACGAGCTCTCACTTGCAGCTCTACGGAGTCACTAGAAACCTCGAAGAATATTGCCTTTTCTTGCAGGGATGCGTAGGCAATGCTCAGGCAATAGTTCAGTACAACATATTTTCGCCCCATCCTCAATTTGCACAGATGGAAAGCACTTGCTTGCCTTTGTAGCTACGTGAAAGCGCACGCGCATGTCAGAGAAAACGGCGCCGCCCACAATGGGGAAGCCCACGAGTACAGGAGACAAAGCTTGCAAACCGCGATGAAAGCCACGGCTGTTGTTTCGTTGGAGCACATCACATCCTAATTAATCTGAGCTTTGCTGTGGGATTGAATCTCGGCCACGGTGGCCGCATTTTGATGGCGAAATGCGAGAACACCCGTGTACTTAGGTTTAGGTGCACGTTAAAGAAGCCCAGGTGGTTCAAATTATTCCGGAGTCCCATGCTACGACGTGCCTTAGAATCATATAGTGGTTTTGGCACGTAAAACACCCATAATTATGGAGCTTTGCCTCCCAAGGTCACCTACGCATGCATGCACAAGCACCGCATGCGAGCGAGTCAATTTGTGAAGCTGGCTGACTTCGTCTGTTCAGGGATGCTGCAGGTAGCTCCTCAAAGAGGCAACACGACATGTACTAATTTGAGCAGTACTAAGTAATTGCTGCTACAGTCGATCCTGGATATATCGAACTCAAAGGGGATCGTGAAATAGTTCGATAATTTGAGATACAAATTTGCCTATCTTAAGCTTATCTGAAAACTTCGCTCGTGATGAACAGTCTCTCGAAATCGTGAAAAGTGGTAATTTACCGATTTGTTTCTCCAAGGCTGCATCAAATGCAGAATCAAAAGTTTACTTTTTTTTTCCTTTTTTCTTTCAGACAAATGTCGCAGTTGTCACCCGCACTGCGGAATGTTCTTTGATAAACTGATTGCAGTGCTAATCCTATAAACTCCTTGTTGCCTGGCCACGAGACCGCTAAGCGCCTTGCAAGACGCGGGGCTAAGTGCTTGTTGCGTGTTTTAGAGCGTAGCTCGAACGCAGAGCACACGCGTACATGCAAGACGGCGAGAGCAAAGAGAGCGCGAGGAGGAGGGCACAGCGGAACCATGAGGCGGAAAGCGGAGGAAGAGGGTATGACGGAAAGTGTGAAAAGAAAAGCGTAGTGCCGCGCAAGACGGACTCCGTGTTGACGATGGCGACGAGATGGCGCCAGAGTAGCGTGTCGTCTTTTCACCAATGGCGCCGCCAAAACCATAAATGGAAACAAAGCCTCATGAGTGGTCTGTCTGCGGCGGCTACTGTGAATTGCGCCCATGCATCACCCACGTGCTGCTTCTCGCGATCTGCTGATTAGTGAGGTAGTCGCGCCACACTTCGCTCTGTTTCAACATGCCGCATAAGGCAGATTGTCCGCACCAGCCAAAATACCCCGAAATGAAAGCACACTCCCTAACGCACACAAGTTTTACGTTAGGGTGTATCATAATCGTCGGTGAATTAAAAAAAAATTCAGGATAAGGTAGAAATGGACACAGCTTGGAAACTAACCAGCTGTGTATGCTGTATGCGTACTTGTTCTGCAAATTGCGCATCAACGTGCCCGGTATGTGTCCGTTACAATGTGCGGTTAAAACGCCCATGTTGGCAACAAGTCAACTTGGCAGACGCTGTTTCAGTCAAAAGTGGCTTTCAGCCTGCAAACACCCGAGTCCATTCCCACTGATGTGTCCTTGCGAGTAAGAATGGAATGCGCTCTGCGATAGTCTTTTCACGAAGGGGGATGGGGTTGTGCGGTGGTTTGTTAAGTGCCAACTATAATGTAAAAATTTGTCAAGTGGGGTTTGGATCAGGTTCATTTTGGCCAATCGCAGAACCAAAAAAATGGTGTTTGCGGAAATTCTACTAGAAACCCAGCAGTGCAGACATCTCCAGTTCGGCATCTCGTGCCCGGAGCCACCCGGAGCCACTCAATGAAAGGATAGAGTGCCATCCACACTTTCTTGTGGAACACATATCGGATCGGGAGGCCTTTTGCGTTCTTGAAGCAGCGTGGCGATCCTCTTTCCGATAACAAACAGTCGCAGGTAATATGCTTCACTGTACGGCGGTCTTTCTGTACGGCGGTCTTTTCTGTACGGCGGTCTTCTGTACGGCGGCTATCTTCTCACTGCATTGCACATTTGTGCTGCGCTGAAGCTTACTAAAGCAAATAATGGTGTTCAAATAGCACCCAATTGCTGCACGAGCCACACTTATTTTAAGACTCACCTTGCTTATTTTACTGCTACCCTTCAGATTCAGTGTTTTGTTTCAGAATATCTGTCAAAACAGTACCGTTTCGTCGGCATGAATATTTCGATAAAGTGAGAAGTGATACGAGTCCGTTAGGAGAAGTGCACTTGTTGCAAACAAGGCGGCCGTGTTCAATATATCGAATGTTGCGGTGAATGGGAGTTCTATATACGCATACTACCCACTATATTTTTACATGGGATTTCCAAAGGGATGTTACAGTAGTTCGATATGGGCAATAAATGTATATGTTTGAGTTTGATATATCTGGGATCAACTGTAATATGTCCATCGCTTCTTTTTCTAGACATTCTTGATTGAAATCTGGGAAACTTGTATGTCATGCCCATAGAAGAGCATGTAAACAATAGGAATGTGCCTTGCATATCCTCGCCAGACTGTGATGCTATCACGCGCTTCCTGCTTGGGCTTTCACAGCCGGACTTATTCTTCTCTTTATTATTTATTTATGATACCCTCAGGGTCAACAGACATTACAGAGGGGAGTGGTATAAAATACAGAAAAACATTACAATTTTAACTACAACAAGCATCACAATGTTTCTAGTTATCTGATAATATTTATGAAGAGCAGAATACATGTTACAAAAAATACTATAAAAAATACTATAAATACAAATACAAAGAAGCAGTCCAGTGTTTCTAATTATACAATAATTGCTATAAAGAGGCAAAATACAACAAGATGTTACAATGCATTCGTTAATGAAGTCACAAATTTTTCATGATCTGAGATTGTTACTACCAATTTGGGAAGGCAATTCCAATCATTTGATGTGCGTGGTATGTATGACTGTAAGAATGATTCTGTTTCACACAATGGAATACCAACTTTATGAGCATGATCCAGACGGTGCGAAACGTAATGGGGAGGAAGTATTAGTAAATCGCGCAGGTAAGGATGATGATACGGACCGAATTATTTTGCACCATTTCTAGCGAATGTACCAAATTATTATGATGCGGATCCTAAACTGAAGCGGCATATTCTAACTTAGGACGAATGAGTGTTTTATATAGCATTAGTTTGAGAGGCGAAGGTGACTTTGCAAAGTTACGACGAAGATATCCGAGCATGCGGTTAGCGTTGCAGACACATGAGAGATGTATCTCATGTTAGATTGCTACTGATGTGAACTCCGAGGTACTTATATGAAGATACGCTGTCGAGTAGTACGTTATTTAAGGGATAATAGGTAAACTAGTAATCTTTTTAGACACTCGCATGAATTTGCATTTTTTAGTGTTAGTTCCAAGCCAAGTGTTACACCACTCAAAGACGGCGTTAATGTTAGCTTGAAGAAGAGCGCTGTCGTTTGGACCTGTTATTTGTCGGAAATTATGCAGTCATCGTCAAACAAATGAACGGATGAGGAAATGCAAGATGGTAAATCGTTAATATAAATAGGAAAAGAAGAGGGCCGAGGACTGAGCCCTGCGGTACACCAGAATGGACTGTGCATTCTTCAGAATTCGCGCCGTTAGCTGAAACAAACTGAGAACGTTAGCAAGAAAACTTTCAATCCAGATTAAAATGCAGGAATCGAGGTTAAGTAGTCGTAATTTATAAATGGGCAGTTTGTGACACACTTTGTCAAAGGCTTTCGAAAAGTCAAGAAAAATGCAGTCCGTCAAGGACCTATTGTCAAGAATGGTGTTTAGTTTGTGTACAAAAAGTGTTAATTGAGTTCACACGAGTATGATTTGCGAAATCCATGCTACGATGGTGCGAAAAATGAATGTGATTCCAAGAACGTAGCTAGGTGAGAAGCCAAGATATGCTATAGTATCTTGCAAGGAATACCTGTGACCGAAATTGGTCTGTAATTTAGAGGGAATGCTTATTGCCTGATTTATGGATTGGAATTACCTTCCCGACCTTCCACTCGGATGGAAGAATACCATCGTGCAATGATTGCTGGAAAATTTTAGTTAAAATGATTGTGTAGCAAACTGTGCTTTGTAGGAACTTCACATTAATCTGATCACCAACCCGGTGCAGAGGACGGTTTTAGGGACCTAATGATGCTTGCGACACCATCATAGCTGATAATGAGAGGGAACATATATCATGGTCATATGGTTGTAGGTGTGGTGGAGTGGAATTGCTGTGTAACGAAAATGTTTTGCGAAAACTTCATTAGTACTCTGGGACAGGTTGGCCGGTACAGCGTCACCGTTTAGGTACAGAGCGCTATTATATTATCGTCTTTAAGATTAACCATGCGCCAAAATTGTTTAGGGTTAGTTTTGAGCATGAAGGTAAGTGCTGCTTAGGAAGTTATCTTTGGCGTCTTTTAGGGCCTGTGCGTACTCATCGGCGCTCTTTTGTAGGCTGACCAACGAGCATTGGGACGGCTTAGTTTAGCTGATTTAAACAGGCGCTTTTTTTTATTAGACAAGCGTTTTAGGTCACGATTTACCATGGATTTTTTAGATTAGAGGTGATCGTGTAAACAGGAATGTGCCTATCTATTAATTCAGTCACTTTATTAACAAAGATACACCAGTTTGACTGAACACTTACGGCATTCAAATTCACGCAAGTGTTCATCAAGGGAATACTGCGAGTTCATTATTAATTGAGAGAAAGTCAGCCTTGTTATAATTTCTTAATGTCTTGATCTTTTTAGTCGGTGTAGGTTGCTCGAGGCAAACTTTAAATGAAAGTAGGCAATGATCACTGATACCTGGCAAGCATGTTATGTCGGAAATAAGATCCGGCCGGGTGGAAAACAAGGTCAAGTGTATTGGAAACAGACGTGGTTATTCTTGTTGGTTCCTTAACGATCTGGGTCAGCGAAAAGGTATTGCACATTCTAAGAAATCTTGTGCCATAGAGGAGTTAGGATACACTGTGGGGGGATCATTTTTCCACATAATATTTGGCATATTAGATCACCAAGCAAGAAAATTGGCACTGTGGTGTGACGAGAGCAAACGCTATGAATGGCATCGTGCAAGTCGCTCACAAATGTTGCAGTGAAGTTTGGGGGGCAATAGAAGACACCCAAAATTATTTTTTGATGTGCCTTTTTTCTCCGTACTATTTTCTCCATGACGTAAATGGACAAGCTAAAGCTTTCTATATTTGGCATCATATTCTTACAAGGTGTCTTCAAACTGTTTAATAGCAAGGCACAAGAACAAGCTAGTTAGTATTACATTATACAATTGAACCCCGCTGTTACGTTCCTGAGTGCTGCGTTTTCCCGGCTATTATGTCGTTTTCGGCCGGTCCCGGCACAACTCACATAGAACCCAATGCATTGGTAGCTCCTCTGTTGCGTCGCAACGGTGAGATCGTTCCCGCATCATACTTGCGTACTGCCACCCGCGCCGGCCCGAGCAGCCATTTGACTTTTCATGTCGCATGGCTTGGTGGCTTGACGATGGCAGGGGGGAGGGATATAAACTTTATTATATATAGAGGGGAAGGGAAATGGAGCCCAGGCTGGACAGGGGACTAGGTTGGGGCCCAGGGAGCCACAACACTGGCCGTCCACTCTGCCAGCCTGGTTTGAATGACCAGGTCTGTCGATCGCAGTGTCGATTCCCAGACCTCCGGTGAGGGAGCTTGCTTCGTGAGCTCTCTAGAGGGCGGATTGCTGGGGCATCCCCATAGAATGTGGTCCCTGCTCGCCTCTGCCAGGCCACAATACTGGTGCATTTTGATATATTATCATGTTGATGATGGCAGCTAGGCGCCTGGGGCTTAGAACGCTATGGGTTTGCGCCCGCCTGAGATTGTGGCTTGCGCACGCGTAAAGAGAGTCGTGCGGTGGCGGATAGAGTCAACGTTCTTCTCTGTAGATGTTCAGCCAGTCACCGTAGCTTAGGGCTGCCCTTTGAGAGTCCGGTACATGAGGCTGGACCACCACCCGCTATGGATACGCTTTAACCGGATATAAGCTGACCCGGTTGGTTGTTGCTCGGGCAGCAAGGTGGGCCGCTTCGTTTTCGGATTTCCCGTGTGGGCAGGCACCCAGATGAGTTTGATCTCTTGTTGTAGTGGTTTTAGTATATTTTGGGCTGTTGGGCTGACAGACCCAGACATATAACTTTTAATGGCGGACATTGAGTCGGATACGACAAACCAAGTTCCCTCGAAGGTTTTTCCTTGAGCAATTGCCACTTCCTCGGCTTCCATGATTGAGTTTGCTAGAATCTTCATTGGGGGGGGACTGAAGTGTTCGGCTAAGGACATTAGCCGCAGCTACAGCGTATGTCTGGTCTGCCTCGTGAGTAGCGTCAACGTAGGCTGCAGGTTTGTCATGCAGTCCTTTCAGTAGTGAGGACAAGCTAGTTAGTGTGCTTGTCACTTAGCGTGCTTTTCATCTTGCGGTGTTGTGGCTTCCCAATTTTTAGGGGGGGGGGGGGGGATTTCTATTTTACCCATGATGGGCAACGGGATTCTGATTCTCTCGGTCAGGCCCTGCGCCGGCTATAGGTTCATGTTTTTAAGGACCCATTGTCCTTACTGAGTGCAGGAGAGGCGCCATAGCTGCGATGCTCTCTGCGCTTCAATGATCTTTTCTATTGTGTTATGGACTCCGTCATTGCTGGCCCAGCTCGGTATCCCGAGAGTAGCTCTGTATACTGATCTTATCATGCCATTTATTTGTTTAGGTCGGTCTTTCTAAGGTATAAGAATGGGCATGTATATGCTATTCTACAAATGAAGAAGGCTTGAGCCAGCCTGTTGGCATCCTTCTCCTTGAGGCTGAATTTTGTTCCAGTCACTCTTCTTAGTAGCCCCGTCACCTGACAAGTTGTGGTTTGTAGTCGTTTATTCGTTTCTTGATTCACTAGGTTGTCCTGTAGCAGCAGCCCCAGCACTCTTAATGTGGAGACCACTGGGACGATACAATTGTTGACTGTAATTTTGAAAGTGTCTTCGACTGCTTGAGGTATCATCGCCGATAAAGTGCTCTTACTTTGCCGATGAGCATACTAATCCGTTGCTTTCCTAGGTAAACTTGTCTGTGGTGCGAAATGCATTTTGTGAAAAGGGGACAGAAGAGAGGAGACAGTGAAGCACCAATCAACGTTGCATTTGGCATGAGCTTGCATGTCTGCAGCTCTTTGGAGTGATTCTATGACATCTACTCTGGAGCCCGACCTAGTCCAGATGGTCACGCCATCGGCATATGTTGCATCTCTAATATGCAGTAGCGGTTGATGGCATTGGCCACCCAAAGTGCCGGGGGCGACACCTATGACGTATTTTCGGTTTCCACCAGCAAAAGTATGGCCTTTGAGATCCGTATTTGCTATGATGGTGTCTATGACGCATTGTGGCCCTAAAATTGGTTTTGGCGCATAGATGTTCCGTATAAGTCCAAGGGCAATAACGCCGTCGCCTCGCGCGTATGCTGTATGTGCGAGTGAGAGCGTGCGAGGGGAGTCGTCGACCGCGTAAATCTCGCGGCGCTTGAAAGAAAACCAGGGAGGAAGTGCGCCTTCCGTTGCCCTCGAGACACCCGCGAGGGGGGGGGGGGGGGGAGGTGAAGATAGCGGGCGGCGTTGTTAGCGTTGTACTCTGGCATCAACTGCGTGGCGTCGTGCGAGCCATATCTTGAAAGTGATCTAGGCAGTGTCTAGGCAGTGTAAGTGCCTCGGCGGCTCGTAGCTTTGTGCGTGCTGTGTGTTCTCGGCACTCAGTTTGCGTTGTAGCGAACGCATCCGCGCGCTGCTAAATGGCCCGCGTTTAAATGGCTAGTTTATAGCGCCACTCTTGAACACCACGTTAAGCACCTGAAAGGCAAGTCTGTTGGCGCATGCCTCCCCGTGTCTCGTGAGAGAATAAAAAAGTTCAGTCTTTGTTGGGAACTCATCGCTCGCGTCTCATTGCTCTTCGCCTGCGCTAGCAACCAACAGTGGTGACCCAGACATGATCTGAACACGCAACCTTCTGATAGGAAGCGATAGACAACAGCACGAAGGTCACTTCGCTTGCTGCTGCAGCAGCGCTTCCTCACGCCAGCATTTGACAGCGCGTGTCCGCGCTCATCGAGTGTGATGTGTTAATGTTTGCCTGTAGGCGCTGACATCATGCTTGTTAATATAGTTAATAAGCAAATGTTTGCAAGTTTATACGGACGATAAAACTGCTATCCTTACTTTGTAGCTGTAATAATTGCTATCGCAATCGATGCTTCAGCTCGCTTGGCGAAACTACGACTTTTTTTTTCACACGTAAGAATTAAAATATAGTGTGTGCAGTTCAATGCTACTCTCAGTTCTCAATTTTTCCTGTTCTCGGCTCTTGTGTTTCCCAGCTCTTACGCTTTTTTTTTTTACGGTCGTGAGAAACGTATCAGCGGTGTTCTACTGTACTACTGCAGTCAAACCTCATTAATACGTAGTTGTAGTTCGCCGGGAACGACGTTGAGGTACACACTACACGATGTACGAATTAACCGCCAAGTTTAGCGGCTATTTAGCTAGAAAAGAACTACGTCACGATGCTCTCAAAACGCACTAGACAGGCTTTATTTGCGGGTAGGCAGCAAAAAATCGGTGATCTTCACTTGCCGCTGTGGTGGCCTTGCCGTGACGACGGCATCTTCGAACTCGATTACGCCGCAAGCTAATTTGTCCATGAGGCCCCGCTTACTAACTAAATTAACAAGCACGGTGTAACGCATGCACAGGTAAACATGAACACATCTTGCACAATGACCGCGGAAACTCGCTGTCAGAACGCTGGAGTGAGGAGGCACGACAGCAGCAGTGAGCGTGCCGTCTCGCTTCAACGCGAACTAGACGTCGAAAGCAAAGCGCCTATGAAGCTACCGGCACTAGTTGCACTTTGTCTGCAGATCACTTTGAAGATGAGGCCCGCGCGGGCGCACGCTTTTTCCATGTCGCAGTCGCTTTCAAGGTACGGCGCCCGCGCGGCTGCCGCCGAAGTAAACCCCTCCCTTTCTCGCCTCCCACGCTGTGCCTCTTGCGCGACACAAGAAGTGCCCTTCCGCCCATCCTTGATTGAGTCGCTGACCTCACAAGCTTTCACTCGCACATACAGTGTACAGCGCGCGGCGACGATGTTGCTGTGTTTGGACTTTATACGGAACCTCACAGCGACGTCCACGGCCATGGCAGAAAAGCCCTTTGCAATAAAATGTGCTTCTCCGCGGTTACTACTTGAATTAGATTCGACAGCGAATTCGCTCCCCCTGCCGGCAGTTTCTTCACGTTACCGGGAGCTAATCTCGAAGGCCATGCTTTTATGTGCGGCAATTGGCAACAGCTGTATGAGCAGGTAATACATCATGGTGGCGGTGTTTAAGTTCATTATCGCTGGCGACTGTTGTCCGGGCATTGCAACTTGAGGATCGAACATCTGCGCACATGAGATTTTGGCATTTTTGTGCCTGTGCGTGTAGAACAAGAAAGAAAAATAGTATGCACTGAACATTTGGTGGGCAATGAGCGACTACGGTTTAAGCGGTCAGCCAATACATGGGGTTAAATGAGGGCTTGGTGGGGGAATCTTCTCGACTATGTATAAACCGCAATCACACATTAAGCAGGTACATATCAACGAGGTTTGACTGTAGTAGTGCTTGTCCATGTCCATCCATTTGTCCCTGTTTTTGCCGTCATGCTTAGAGTCTAGCAGTAGTTGTAAAAGGTGTTAACTTTTTTTGTGTACCTGACTTGGCATAATGCATGTCTTCTTTCAGCAATATGAGTTTGATAAGAAAATGTTGTCTTGATGTCCTCAGATTGGTCAAGCTGTAGCTGTGTCAAGGGCTGGCACAGTGGCTGCTGTTGTTCAGACGTCGAGCCCAAGTGGTACAGTAGCAACAAGCGGCACCAGTAGTTTTGTGACTCTGTGAGCAGCAGTTCGGCAGCCGTGCAAGTTCCAGGCAGCAAGTTTCACTATGTGCGCTTGGTCAGTGCTCCTGCACCAAGCACACAAGCCAGTACAGTCCTCGGTGGTAAGCACAAATAGAATGATTTTAAGTCTTAGTTACCGCTAGAAATGGACTCATTTCCGGGCTTTATGTTTAACGTTTCATTTCAAGGAGGTATTAGTCCCAATCTATACCACAATACATAAAATTATAGCCTGATCATTGTTGTTTTGAATGATGTAAAGCAGTAATAATTGCTCAGACAGTTTTTGAGAATGCTTTGTGGAACTTCAAAAAGCACCTCAAGGAACACAAATGAAGTAATAATGTGCTATCTTTAGCAAATGTGAGTAAAAAAATTCTAAATATGCAAAAATGCACCTGACTCCTAGTTGCCAACTTTTGTAAGTCATATCATGCAAAATATTATGAAGATTTGTTGGCATCATTACTAGCCATACTGATGCCCATGCTTTGCGGGAAAGCAGTAGCTTTACAAGTGTGAAAACGGGTAAGCTCCTATTGTACTGGGAGCATTGTCTTTATCATTGCAGCAGGCACTTGGTTTGTGTTTTACTGCAGTCTTTGAGCTCGTGAAGCAATGGTTGTCAGGTCAAGGAGCATGCAGAAGCTCCTCATACTGGATATTATGTTCAATCAGCATTTCAGTGAAAGCAAGGGGTCTAGTGTGCGTTCAGCTGGTACTGGAGCCTCCACATGCTTCGTTCTGTTCCTGTACAGGCTGTACAGTAATGTGGAGTGTTGCACAATATTGTACAGTAAGAATAAGGGCACTTGCACAGGTGGTGTTCAGAATGTAAGAGATTCGACTGCTAGTCAAGCTCCGCTCGAAGGTGGTCTGAAATCGACTATGTGCTCTTGTGTCAATGAAAACTCCACATACGGGAAGGACTGCTCGTAATAATTTATAAATACGCTGTCAAAACGCTGATGGGTAAAAGCAACCCCTGGTGTGAAAATAAAAGTTCCATGTTATTAGTCGAACACATTTAGTAAAAAACACACCCTGAGCATCTACTGTTGTTTGAAACGTGTTTAAACAGTCTAGAAGTCGTATCGGAAAATTAGACATCCTGAGAGAAGCTTCTGTGTCTTCAGTGCTACTGTCATTTAAAAATTAGTTGCTGTGTCGGCCAAAGTGCAAATTTGCATTGTTTTATTGAGGATGTGCCAGGAGCACTGGAAGCTAGACAATACCTCCAGTCGAAGTTTTATTTTTCCAGACTCTCCAATCTGCCAAAAATAGTGAAATCTGACAAATAGTTAAAGTTCAGTGTATTTTAGACAGTGCATGATGTTGCTAGAATTCCAATGGAGATGTTTAACAGTGCATGCTAAGACAAATTTCGATTTAATTGATCGATTTCTATAGGTGCGGTAACAAAAGTTAAAGTGGCCATTGTGCTTGCACCAGGTGAAACAAGTTTCATCTCTTCAAAATGAAGCCTAGCCTGCCTTGGCCTGTGTAATGTGTTTGAAAGGTCTTGAGTCTATAGAAATTTTCAATCTGGGTTTTGTTTCACATGTACTCTGTAATGGTGTTTTTTCAAAGTGTAAAAGTCTGGAGCATTTCTGTCTGCCTTAGCTGATCTTCTTATATTAGTGCAAGGGTCTTTTATTTATTTCTCATGCAGATATCTTGATATTGCCCGCTTACTCCTTGCTTTGTATGTGACTATCCTACCATCCATCTATAGGTCAAAAGAAGGTCTTTTTGAGTAAAGCAATTTTAGCACTAAAAAGTCTTCATTGCGTGATTGTGCCTTGATTGTGCCATGATGTGATTGATCACGCTATGGTAAACGTATTCAATGTGCCTAATATTAGCTTCACCGTATGTCCCTAGTCATGTGACCTCCAGCTATTGACTGCAGACCATAGAACCTTTATGAACTAACTTTTTCAGCTTGGAGTGTAGAGCACTAGCAGGGAACATAAGTAGTAAATTGTCCTTTTTTTTTTCTGCCTACGCTTATATGGTTGCATTACTTGGGCAAAAATGAGATGCATGATAGGGGCTGCTGTTACACCCATTTGTAGCTTGCCAGTGATAACAATACACACTCAAGCAATGGCTGAAGTCATGCAGCAAAGTGTATCGCCGTGCATGTTCATCTGCATCTTCCCAAAGACCTTGAAAAGATGGCTTTCCAGACCAGTTTAGTGGTTGAGCCCGTCTCATGCTAAAAGGTGAACTGAGGTTTCTGTAAAGCCTCACATATTTGAAGCATGGTTCTGAATATTACGTCGAGGTGCTTTCTCACATTGGCTAATTGCAAATGGTATGTGCTACGTGCACTGAAACTTCAGTATATGTGGCACTACTTTGGGGATATGTTGTTCCCTCTAGCCTTTGTTGTACATTATTGACTGTAAATTGTCATCCCTTGGCACCACCTGTATTTTCTGATGGGGCTGGCATTTGCAGCAGCCAAGCCACCAACCCGTGCCTGTAACCTCAGCAAGGCCTCTTGTGCCAGCAGTACCTGTGACCGTAGCATCAAGCACTGCCAGTGCAACTTTGCCTCCTGGTGTGCGGTTGACAGTGCCCATTGCCCCAGCTATTTCAGCCCAGCAGGTATGACTTCCATAATGGGTTAGGTGAGCCATTTCACCGATTGTTTAACACTGCAAGGAGATTTTGTCACTTCATCCATAGCACTAGGAAAACTACTGCAGGGATGTGACATAGCTCCCGGTGGACCTTTTGGAAAGTGGTGCTTGCTTCAAAGAGGCCGCCATGAGCCGCTGTGTGAATAATGTCAAATAGTGCTTCATGTTTACTTTGCTCACGTCAGTGTAGCTAGGGTAAAAAAAGACTGACTGTTGCTCAAAAATTCTTTTTAACCCCATCACAAAAGGAAGGTTCAAACGTATTACGCAACGTGCTAATCATGTAAGCATGCTCTTATTTAAGGGGCCCACCGGCTCCATTGCATATTTTGGTTATCCGCTACAACTTGTGGATGCCGTGCAGTAAAAAAAAGGAAGAGAGGGAAGGGGGGGACCAATATTGTATTTCCAGCTGTGTTGAAAACAAACAGTGTGGGCTGAAAGTTCAAATTAAATGATTGATATTGTCAGGACTCACTGTTAGGAATGTTTTGTTGTTGCTGAGCCCAGTCCTTTTATCTGTACTCATAAATTGTGGAGTTTCAAGTCAGCAGCGGTACCAGCAGTGGTAGCAGCAGTGTCAGTAGTGGTAAATGTGGCATACTGTAACTGTCCTTCACGTGTTAATCGAATGTCGTGCACTAGGACTCACAGAAAAAAAAAAAACTTTATTTACTACGCCGTGAACAAGGTCCATTACATCCAGCAATGTTCCTAGGCAACAGACCGCTCTGACGTTAAATCAACCTAGCTTTTTTAACGAGAAGAAAGGGAACCGAGGGGCCCGATTTTTATTAATCTATCATAAGAAGCCAACAAACATTAACACCAAGGACAACATAGGGGAAATACTTGTACTTACTAATTGAATAAAGCAATGATACAATTATTGGAAAATGAAAATGGATGAAAAAACAACTGTCCGCAGGTGGGGAACGAACCCACGTCTTCGCATTACCGTGCGATGCTCTCACCATTGAGCTACCGCGGAACTGTTTTTCCATCCACTTTCTGGGGTATTTATGTTTTACAACTAGAACTAACACAGTGACGCTGCGGCAAGAAAGGATGTTCCACATCCGCCCCAAGGTTTGTGAGTGGTGGCGCTCGCTAACACTCCCAGGGTTAGTTCTAGTTGTTAAACATAAATACCCCAGCAAGTGGATGGGAAAACGGTTCTGTGGTAGTCAATGGTGAGAGCATCGCACGCGTAATGCGAAGACGTGGGTTCGTTCCCCACCTGCGGACAGTTGTTTTTTCATCCATTTTCATTTCCATTAATTTATCATTTCTTAATTCAATTAGTAAGTACAAGTAATTTCCCCTATGTTGTCCTTGGTGTAATGTTTGGTTGGCTTCTTATGATTAGCTTTTTAAAGCATGCAGGTGTACTGAATGTTATGCATCCAAGTGATCTGTAGCACGGCCTCTTATCAGAGGCTGCTGCTGCGGAAGTAGTATTAGGAGCATGTGCCCTCGGTTCTTGCGCTCAAGGACCTGGGTAAAGCATCAGTGCTACTAGTGCACATATATGACGCACTCACACAGTGACTGATTTTAGGCCACTCTACAGCCATGGTGCATCTGAGACTTCATTAACCATTGTTAACTAATTGTATCATGTGTATGGCGTTCTTTGGCCAGAACTGGCCCTTGCGCCATTAAAACCAAATCATCATCAAGTCAGCACCCAGTCAGTATATTTAGTATCTGCACATTGCTTTGGCTATCTTTTGATGCAGGGATCATCGACAGGTGTGACAGTGACCACCTCACAGCGAGTACTGATCCCTGCATCTGCTACATCAGCGCCCATCAATGCCAACCGGACAGCTGAGTAGCCTGTCGACAGCAGCACTCATTTCCACTGGGGGAACTCCATGCAAAATGCTTTTGTGGGTGCCTGCCCAGTATGTGCCCAGGTAGGCATTTTTAGCCAGATTCTTCTTGTGTCTTTTTTTGGCATGGTCAGTGGCAGTAGTTGCCTCCAGCACCGTGGCATTGCTGCTACTTATTGAGCCGCAACATTTTTGTGGTGATCAAAGCAGCAAAGCCTCATTGAGAGTGCTGCCTGGTGTATGTGCATCCGCTCAGTTCCTTCTATACTGCCGTTGGAGTTGTTAACAAACATTTGTAAAAGTTTGCTGCCAAGAAACTGTACATAATCATTGTTTTTGTAGGATACACTGGCACCAAAGTGCTTGCTGGCATTGGCACTCAGTCATTTTCTCCCAGACAGCATGCAGATGACAGAGCACCCGAGCATGCTATTGGTGCAGCCAAACTTGTGCTGACTGTGCTGGTTGCTTCTTCATTGGCCAGAAGTGTAGTGAGTGAACTGACGCCATCCTTCCCTTGAAGGAGCTGGTTTACTGGCCACTGCTTGAGCAGAGGAGCGAGATACAGGAGCACCCATGTACTGCTTGCAGTTCCAGCAGGGCACGCAGCCGTCAGCATCCCCTTCAGCAGGCACATCACGGGTGGTGTTTCAGACGGGGACTGGCCTCCTGGGCAGCTCAGGAGGCTTTGTACCCATTGCAGCCGCCACTGCACCTACCACAACCAGTGTCTCCACGGGGCCTGACCACAGAGAACCACCAGCAGCAGCAGTGCCTCCCGCTAAAGCTCAAGTCAACGGGTGTGTGCAAAAATCCTTTGTCCTTTTATGCTTTGTTTGCAAAGTGCCTTTTTATTTTGTTAATTTTTTATCTTATTTATTTTTTTACATTTAAGAAATGTCATGGCTGAAATAGCATGTCTCTGCAGTTCCCTATATTTTTTTTGTAAGGATCCTATCTTTTCACACACTTGATTAATGTGTTCAGTGAAATAATATGAATCTCCATTTGCTTTTATCTTTGGTGCTTTGTGGTTACATACACTTTCAGTACTCTATGCGGTGCTCCAGTGCTTGCCTCTCCTAACTCTTACTTAGCCTGCTCTTTTTTCCTCACTTTCTCATTCCAATTTATATGACATTTGCCCTCCGCGTTTTTTTTTTTTTTTAATCCTCTCTGTAACCTCTCCTCTAACGCGAGGAAGTGTTGCACCCCTTCCATAGAAGTTTCCTATCATTTGTTCGTTTACCACAGTTTAATAAAGGTAACAACTGTAATGCTGTTGGACTTTAATAGCAAAGCTGTAAACATCGTTTAGCGAAGTAGTATGTTAAAGCAAGGCTTCTGTAAGCTCCCATAACACTTCTGGTGAGCAGTCTTCCTTGTAAGCATTTATGAATAAATCTTGGGAGAACTATACAGGTGCATGCGGTAGAGAGCAGCGAATTATTTATTAATTAGTACTTTTTTATTAGCATATCTTCAAGGCCCAGCAGGTGTTACAGAAGGGGTGTGTACGGAATATTTTCAGAAACAAAAACAAAAACTCTGAAGTGTAAAGGGAAACGTGATTTGCAGCTGCGTTGAAAAGTGGTAATTCGCTGCAGACTTGAACACTCTTCTGTCTTCAATGGCAGCAATGGAGGGGCAAAGGTGATTGCACTCTCTGTTTGTCTTTGGGAAAAATGAATGTAAAAACAGATTATTGGAGCAGAAAGGAAGTGCCAGTAAACTCCCATTAACTCCAAGCCTTAGATACCGCAGAAAGTTGACAGTCACTTTATCATACACTAAAGAGGATGAAGGCGAAAGCCTGCACGCTCACCTGTCATTCTCATTCAAATGCGTTGTTACATCCTACTGTTACTCGTTTTCTCCCACCAAAGGTCGTGGGTTCTAGTGACCTAATTAGCTCTACCTTAATTAACTTCCCCAATTGACACCAAAGGCTGTGGGTTCGACTCCCACCAAAGGCTGTGCGTTCGACTTTGCTTTACAGTAAAATCTCGATATAACGAACTTCAGGGGACCACGGTAAATGGTTCGTTATTCTGAAAAGTCGTTATAGTGAAAGTCACCATATGAGCTATCCATGAAGGCGTTGCTGTTGGCTCTTGGCTGTTGCTATTTGCCATAGATTCCGGCGCCACGCACGACTGTGTAATAACAGTGACGCACTCAAAATAAATGCTGACGCCGAGAAAACTACCGACAAAAAGGAAGCTCTATGTCGCCTCCAAAGCCCAATGTTTTTCTTGTTTGTTTGTTTTCACAATCCTTGCCGTGGACACCGCAACTGTCTCGCTCGAGGCGGACACCTGAACTACTTGAAAGCGCAAGTGCACGTAACTGACACCGCCCGGAAAGTACGAAGTGTGACCGTTTGGCATCTCCGCGAGTACGCAGGTTACATTTCTCCGCGCGCGTAGCTACTACGGCCGCAGAAAGCGCGAAAGAGGAGTGCGGAAAGAAGGGCGAAAGAAGGAAGATGCACCTCCGTTGCTAGGTGACACTTGTCGGCGGAACATGCGCTCGCAAAACCTGATGAGTCGTCGCCTCAGCAAACGCGCTGGACCGTCGAAAGGTCCTGCGCGTGACAATCGCCACTTCGCGACCTTCTCAGAAAGAACGGCTCGCCCTGACTGTTCAGCTCACCCGCTGTTACCCTGCCTCGAAACGAAAAAGCGCTAGTCGAGAGCCAAAGTATTTGTGGTCATGCCCGACCCAATGCGCGCCTTCGGGCCCCTCTGGTGCCGCTGCTCTCGAGCTGCGCTGTTGGAATATCCGTCCACGCGGGGCTTCGCGCACACTGTGCCGCTGTAGAGCTCAAGGGTGCCGTCCTAAACCAGGGACAGATCCATTGCAACGCACCGCGGCGTGTCATCTGAGGGCTGGGTGGTACGGAAAAGGGTGCGCGAAAGAACCAGTATGCGCATGCGGGCGACAGCCACTTCTCTTGTGACAAACTGCTGTCAGCGATTCGCATGATCGTCACGCAGCCCGCGCTGCTTTTGAGTCTTTTTTCACAACTCGTGGAGTGATTATAGTGCATGGGCGATTGGCCTTTCGAGAGGCGGCCGCCCCGCTTCCCGACGCACTGCTGCGTGCCAGCGTAGTTTTTTTTTTTTTTTGTCCCTCAGGCGCCGTCTCAGGTTTTCCGGACCCGTGCGCCGCAGCCTCCGCTTTCTGCACCTTGTCATCTGCTAACCTCCTCTTTCGGCTGCCGTGACTGGATACACGAAAATCTAAGAATGCCAAATTTTGGAATATGAGTTCGTAGTACTGAGGTGTTGTTAACATGACACGGAAACTGAATAACGATCGTTATTCTGAAAAGTTCGGTATTCTGAAGTTTGTTGTACTGAAATATTTTTACATTGAAACTATAAAAAGTCACATGGGGATTTATAAAAAGTTTGTTAATCTGAAAAGTTCGTTAATGTGGGGTTCATAGTAATGAGATAATACTGTAATAAACACCAGAGGTCATGGGTTCGACTCAATCAAAGCAACTTTATTTTGCAACTTTACAAGGTGAAAAAGAGACCTACTGAAACAGTAGTATTAGGTTCCATCAAAGGTTGTGATTTCGAGTACCTTCATTAACTTTATATTAATTAACCTCGCCTTGATTAACTTTGCCTTAATACCTGAGGTCATGGGTTCAACTCCCACCAAAGGTCGAGGGTGCGAGTCCCACAAAAGGTTGTCGGTTCGAATGCCTTAATTAACTCTATCTTAATTAACTTCACCTTAATTAACACCAAAGGTTGGTTTGACTCCCACCAAAGAATTTACTTAACTCTATTTAATGAAGGTGCCACATGGTGGCACCACGAATTTTGGTGCCTTAACGCCGGACATCGGATTTTTTGACCCATGAGTCATCTAAATCTAAGGCTTTCACCTTAAGGGCCCGTTAACACTTGCGACTAGGCGAGGTCGCGCGACCAAGTTAGTTGCAAGTAGTAGCAAATGGTCGCTTTTCTCGAAAGGCAACTGTTTCGGGCCAGTCGCTCACTGCTGAATTTTTCAGTCACGCGACCGCAGTCGCAGATCAGCTGAACCAATCAGATGCGAAGGAACAGAACATCCGTACGCTGACGCTTATTTTACGCGGCGATGACATTGCAAGCAGACGTGAATGGCATATCACGAGACATTTCGGTTTAGCGACTCATCGGTCGCATTTGTCATCAGTCGTCTTGAGTAGCTTTCTGGTCGCCAGTCTCAATTGGTCGCGGGATGTCGTCTAGTCGCAAGTGAGAATGGGCCCTAAGAATGTTGAGATACGTGGAGTTTCGAGATGGGTAATCACAAAAATAAGCCTCTGGCCGCACATAGACCACGTGGAGCCTTTCGAAAATGCTGTCCATAAGTATTCTTGGTCACTTATGCGTGCATCAGCATCTGACACATCGACGTCTACGGGCAACGTCATTACTGGCACTGTGCCAAGACAACGTGCTTGGCACAGAGTCAAGACGATTGATCCTAATGCACTATTTGAAGCCAGTTACCAAGCAAAACCAGTTCTAGACATCCAAAAAGCTGACGCTGTTACTTTCTGCATTGTAATAAATTCCGGACAATAAATCACTTTGAAAGCCAAGCTGGACTGCGCAAGATTGCAATTGTCACGCCTTTAGCAGACAGTCACGAGTGACAGGCATTTACGCCTCACTGTTGCGCAAGCACGAAACGAGTGTCCTTTCAAGCCGTGACCTTGCTGAAATGCTTTGGGCTCGCATGCTGGCTTCTTTTGGGTGCAGCACATGGGCTGATCGCGCTTGCCCAAAAAGTGCTGATCATCTTTCAACATCACGATTAATGCACTGCATCATGCTTCATTGATGCATCATTGACAGCGTCCTACATGCGAGAAGAAAAAAAAAAGGACTTCGACTCCAGCTCACCGCTGCTACGTGAGACCACAGCAAAATGGAAGAGAGCAGCTGAGCAAGTGGGCATCAGCGGTGATAGGCAGAAAAAAGGAGAAAAGTGGAGAGTGCGGCCAGGGGCGGTGTCTGGCTTGGCTATCGAGCTAAAGCAGTGCAAGCGTGATGCCAGTGCTGCCCTGTTACCACCTGGTATTTTCGAAGTCGAGTCTTCAAGACCACCGGAGTTCGGCGCAACAAATTTTTGAGTTAAGAGGTGAAAAAAACATGAGGATAAAACCACGACGGGAAAAAAATCGTGGCTTTACCAATATTTCGAGATATCTGAGTTTGAGTCAGCGAGGGTTTAGTGTATATCAGAACTCATAGGCATCACCTCTGGTAGGACCAGTTCCATCTTTTCTTTGGTTAGAACGCTGTAACAAAATATAGTATGCTATCACCGCCTAGTGGTGATGTGCGAGACCACAATGTACTTATTACAGTGTGGGTGGCTTATAATGTAAGCTACCAGAGTCTTGAATAGATATCTGGAGTTCAGCACACGCGATGCTGCATACATGGCAGCCATGACACAGCTGCCACTATGTCAAGTCAGCACCATATCGAGTCAGCTGACAAAGTGGCACTGGTTAGGCCTAGTGGCCTAACCAGTGCTAACTTCCACTGCACTATGACGAAAACGATTTTCAGAGCCTGCACATGTGTAAAATGTGTACAGTAAAACCTCGTTAATTCAGAAAATGGAGAATTCGGACTTGTCATCTGGTCCCGGCCGGCGTATGCATTATTCAGTGCAGTCAAACTCGTTAATTCTGATGTATTTGGCCGCAGATCGGTTATTTGGACAACTTTCAGAGCTCGGCGAGTGAGGAGTGCCGCTAATGTGTGACGCAAAAGAGCAATAACGGCGCTAGCGTCCGGCTGGAGGCGGAGTCCGCATTGCCATAGTCATCAGTGGAAATGGTTAAAGCCCCTCTATATAAAAAGTAGCGACACTCTCCTCCTCCGCCTTCTCTTCTTCTCGTTTCTCCTTTCTTCGCACTCCTTTCTCGACCGTGGCGCCGCCTACACTGCTTGAAACACATGCACTTGTTTATCTTTCGTCGCTGATCAGATTTCGAAGATCGCCGACTGTGTTCGCCGCTATCGTTGTGCTCCTCACCAGTCGGTAGATGCTTCTCGGGCGAAAATGGCGATGGAGCGTGATCGTGAACAAACGCAGCTAGCGCCCGGCAGTGCGACGGTCCACGTGATGCCATTAGGCCTATACCGACGCGGCGTCGGCCTCGGACAGGGTGTGCGAGGAGGAGGCGGCATTCTTCAAAGCGTGACGCCACTTTTTACATAGAGGGGCTTTAGAAATGGTACATGATTGACAGCAATGCTGGAACGCTTCTTGCTTTTAAAGCCTTTATTCTTGCGTTGCGGCAAACGGTAGTTTTGTTCTGACTTGGCACGCGCGTCGGCCATGTGCCAAAAAAACTTCGTAGTGGCTATCCATGATTGCATCGATTGCGACCGCGGCTTCGTCCACAGTTATAGCAGTGAATAGTAGTTTCGTTCCGACTCGGTACTTGTGTCGGCGGTGTGACTTCAGCACCGCAAAGTCGCTGTTCATAATCGTGTTGATAGCGGCCGCAGTTTTCTCCACAGCGGTTGCGGCAAACGGTTGTTTCGTTTTGACTTGGTGCAAAGCTGTCGAGGATGAAGAGCACCAGATACATCGCGATGGACGGACGATCTGTTGGCAAGCTCACTGGCGAAAACATAATTGGGATATGCGCGCAGTAGTGCAAAGCGTGTCGCAAATGAAGGTGCGTGCCGCGGCCGTGCTGCAAAGGAAGTCTCGAGACTGCAAGAGCCAGTGAGTCACGAGATGACGAGAATTTCATTTTCCACTCTGCTTTTGTGCAAAATCGCAACAGGATTTGCTGATTGATTCACTAAATAAAAGCATGTTGATGTAAGTATTTGCTTATTGTTTTCCGGATATCCTCGATAATTCGACATTCGGTTAATCGGACATTTCTTTCGCTCCCGTGAAATCCAAAATAACAACGTTTTACTGTAGACCATGCAGCCGCATGTATCTGACAATCGAAGTTTGGGACTGGCATGTTGCATTGTTTTAAATATGTCAACGCTGAAAGCTTAATTCCGGGGGACCGCCTTTACAGACAGTCTTCACATGGAAATAAAAAAATGCAAAAGAGGAAAGTATTTACACACACGAACTGAAAAGTCTAAGAGCGACAAAACGCACATGTTCAATGCAGAGTTTAACTCGAAGCGCAATGCCAATGACCAAGCACTGATAGGTGGGCGGAGCAGAGCATAGCCTCCGAGATCAGTCTCATGGAGGCCTAGAGCAGAGGCGCAAAGCAGTCTTCTTCGCCTAGTGGGTTCACAACTTCTGCCATGCTTCTGCAGAATGCCTTATGCCGTATGACTTATACAGTGCGCTGTTGCTGCGGCAGGTGCACTGTTTGTTTTTTAAGCTCCTTGTTTATTTGTTCCGCGGGTTATCTGTATATGCATAGCCCTCATTGCTCTCTGCTGCCAGCACACGCCGTTTCAATGTCACGGTAAATGCGATCCTGCACTATAAGCATTTACGTTATAACCGTCTACTTCCGTTAATTCGAACCTCACAGGACCAATGAAATTGATCAAATTATCTGGCGGGTCAATTAATCAAGATGCAGAAAAAAGACGCCGAAAACATAGTACTCATTTGGCAGTATTTGCTTTATTCTACACGTCCCAGAATCAAATACGTGCCCACTTTATATGTGTCCAATGTAGAAAACTAAAGTAAAAATGTCATTAAAGCACCTAACCAATGTGGAAATCTAATGCGCTCCTGATTTTTTAGCAAGAAAAATGGGCAATTCTCTAATATGTGTTGCACAATGGTTTCGCCGCACGGTTTTTAAAGTCAGCTTTGCCGCAATACGTTTGTGTTATGCGGAAGAGCATGCAAGAATTGCGAAGGTGGTTTAGGTTTCGTGTCCGATAGCACCACGCAGGGCAATTTTCAGCCTAATTTTCTTGGGAAAAAAAAAGGGGGGGGGGGTTTAGAATCAGGTAACTACCGTAATCAGACATTGTGAGCCGCAGTTCTTGCTTGAAAATATTCCTAGGGCAGGCCAAAAATATGCGTTTTCAAGACTGGAGATTATGTGTGTTCAAGGAATTCACTGTCCCCTAAGCTCCGCTGAGACAGACGCTGCCGCTAAAGAGGTTTCTATTGGCATAAGATTCAGGCGAGTGTACAGTGACTGGTTAAGTTCGAATTATCCAGCGAAGGGAAATTTGAGGATTGAAATAACGAATGGTTGGGCCCATAGAAATGCATGTGGGCCAGCCAGGACTTTCGGTCAGGATCAGATTAGGCTGAGTCGATTTAACGGAAGTCTACGGTATGTGGTCTGAGCTGTAGTGCACTCACTGCCGGCGCCAGTAGAACAGGAACACTTGACAGCACTGTAGGTAGAAGAAAGAAAACAAATATAAAGAAGAAAAAGAAAATGGCCCTTCTCTGCATTTCCTGCTGTAAGAAAAGACTAAATTTTATTAAGATATTTTACTCGACACATGCTCGCCTACACTTGCCAGTGTGCTTGTGTATGGAAATATGCATAAAACCTAATACTACTGTTTCAGTAGGTCTCTTGTTTCCCTTCTTTGCTTGTTAGGAAAGCAGCCATGGAGTCATGAAGGCAGGACGATTTTAACATGGAGCTGTGATGCAAAAGCACTTTCTCAAATTGCATTATTAGTATATACAGGGTGTTTCAGCGAACACTTCCAAAATTTATTAAAGGTTGCCTGTGGCAGATAGCCCAATTCTAGTTAATGAGCTGGTCTACTCGAAAAGGCGGACATTACTTGCAGAAAAAGTTGAAATGCATAATCAACTAATCAACAAAAATTCACTAATTAAGTTTTTAACTAATTACCTGATGGCCTATATTGCAATTTACAAATTGTAGCCGAGGAGTTCGCAAGGCGGATCCACTTGGAATTAGTTCTCAGGATGACACCAGTTTCGAGATATTAATTCCCGAACTTTGTGGAGAAATGCATTGGCGTTGCAGTTAGTTTGTTAACAAAACATCGCTTAATGCATTGAAGCACAAAATTAACTGGAACGCCAATGCATTTCTCCACAAAGTTCGGGAATTAATATCTCGAAACTGGTGTCATCCCGAGAATTCATTCCAAGTGGATCCGCCTTGCGAAGTCCACGGCTACAATTTGTAAATTGCAATATGGGCTATCAGGTAATTAGTTAAAAAACTTAATTACTACTTTTTTGTTAATTATTCTATTATGCATTTCAATTTTTTGTGCAAGTAATGTCCGCCTCTTCGAGTAGACCAGCTCATTAACTAAATTGGGCTATGTGCCACAGGCAACCTTTAAGAATTTTTGAAAGTGTTCGCTGAAACACCCTGTATATATATTGCAGTAGAAGTACCAAGTCCAGAAAACTAACGAATTCATTACATTTACATTTTTTATGAATTAGGATTCATAATATTGAGGTCCACCTGTGTTGTCTTTTCTTGTTTACTATCCATGTCCAGGGTTTGTACAGGTCTGTGAAACACTTGGAAGTCCTGAAAATTTTTATATTCCCTGAAAACTCTTACTTTATTAGGCATGGCTATTTCTCCTCTATAACAGACAGCCCTTGATGTTGAGCCAAGTGAAACAACCATGCATAAGGTGTTGTACAGAGGTCAACACTTATGTCTAGAACGACGGAACGTCGCGCTCGAGACTGCACGAGCGACATCTGCAGTTTGAAATAGGCCACATCTGAGCATGCACAGCGCCAATGATGCGCCGGCATTGCATTTTTATCCTTTTTATCACCGTGGCTGCAACAACTGCTTTGGCCGTCAAAAGCGCTGTCAACGGTGTAGCACAAAAACAAAAACAAACAAGCAAGTAAACAGACAAAAAATGCAGCGAATCGTTCTCGGCACTCGGTGCAAGCTATGCTTTAAGCTTATTCTTATTGGCAATGTTATCATTGACAATGTTCGCTCACGAAACACACAAGCAAATGCCTCCGCTTACTACTCATGTATGTTGTGCTTACATTTGACAGCATTCTTGAGGTACCTGCATGTGTTGATTTCAATAAATCTCATAAGTTCAGGATATTTAGGCAGCAATTTTCTGTATGTGCGATCGAAACCTACAATTATTCGCAATTAATGTTGGCGGGTTGACAACCAATAAACGATGAAAGTAGGTTTGTAAAATTTACTCCTAACAGACGGCAATAAAAGCAATGCGTATGCAAAATCCACGGCGCGATGCGCGAGATATATGTCCGACGCAATAGTAATATGACGATACCACGAACTGGGAATAAGCCTGCAGTATAAGTATAGTGAACTAGAGTATAGGGCGCCGAGCCGGCCAATTCCTTACGTTTTTCTTTTTGGCGGCGCTACAACAACCGTTGACAGCGCTTCTGCCGACCAAAGCAGTTGTTGCAGCCGCGGCGATAAACAAGGAGAGAAAACGCGAGGCAGGCGCATCATTGGCACCGCGCATGCTCAGATGTGGCCTATTTCAAACTGTAGATGTCGCTCGTGCAGTCCCGAGCGCGACGCTTCATTGTTCTTGACATGAGTGTTGACCTCTGTACCAGTTGCTTTGAAGTTGGCTTGTATGGAGTGCTTTTATACATAAATGTGGTCTGTAATAAACGCTTTTGTACTTTTGTGTTTGCGTCTTGGTCAGGCGAATTGATGACACAGGCTGCTTGTTTTCTGCATTTGTAATTTCTTCCAGCAAAGGCAAGAAAAAAATTGGGTTCACACATGAGACTTTTCAATCAGCTTCCTATGCTGTTTGTGGTTTATTTTTACCCACCAAACCTCTGCGAGGTACACCATGGTTGGGCAGCATATGTTGCAGCCCAAATGATAACCACTTATGGTGTTTTTATGCAGGATATGATTATTAACTTTTGAAGTGTGATGATTCATTCTTGTCAATATGCCTGTTTTGTTGAGTCATGATCATTTATAGCTACAACACCAATGGTCAAACAGAGATGTCGGTGGAGCCATGTTTTGACAAGAGGACAACTGCTTTCTCTTTATATAGCTCACTCTTGGACAGCCCCGTTGGGGGAGAATAAGTGGGTGTGTAAAGTGGGATGAGGGGAGTCGAAATGTTCAAAAAGGGCGAGTCTTTAGTTGTGACAGCAAAGCAAGAAGGGTGGGGGGGGGAAGGGTTCTTCCGAGAAGTAGCGGTGACAGAAACAGAAGAATCCTCAAGTGTGTGCAGGTGTTGTCAAACCAGTGGGCTTAGATTTCCTAGAAAACAAGAAGGAGAGACAGATAGGCTTTGTACAGTTTAAAAACTAGCAGAAGGAAAGAGAGCGAAAAGGAAAGCTTAAAAGCTCTTGTTATCACTACCTCAACTAAACACTTCCCATTTTGAACATTTGATTTCCTTCATTCTATTTAACCGCTTATTCTGCCCCATTGGGGTTGGCAGAGAGTGAACTATATAGACACTGTCAAGGAAAGCAGTTGCCCCAGTGAAGAGAAATCTCCTGTTTCACCACTGTTGATCACTTCATCTCCATCATCCTGTGATCCTGTCTTGCATAGGCACATCACATGACTCTGCCTTGTCTTTTCCTATTGGAGCATACTGTGGCAGTGTTTGCTGCGTGTATGGTTTTTAATGTGGCAGTGGCATGACATGGCATAGTGCTTTTACACAGACAGAAGATGCTCCATGCAGGGCAGTTGCAGCATTATCAGGCGTAGTATGCAAAAAGACGACACAGGGAAAGCATGATGCACACACAAGGTGCCACTTCCAATTGGTTTACTGAACAGTGAGTGAAGCCTACTTATACCGAAACATTTTTGAGCATCAGTGCATAGTTTAGTGCCACTGGAAAGTGCATATAAATAATTTTATTTTCTAGAGCTACTGTATCACGGATTATGTGACACTCTTGAAAAAATCTTGACAGTGCCTTGAAAGGCCTTGAATATTCTTGAACTTTTCTTTTTTCAGAAATCTGTACAAATTGGGAGTACCTTTGCTTAGTGTGTGCTTTAAGCTGTGATGTTGAAAAGCTGTCCTCGGTAGAAAACCCGAGAGAAGATAGCTTACAAGTTGTTTTTATGCAGGCAGCTGCCCTTTCAGATTTATGCAATCATATGAGTCTTCCCTGTTTTCTTGGTGTTTTACTTTTATGAAAGGAGCAGGGATATCGTAGAAATATGTACTGGGGTTTGTCTTTGAGTGTAAATGTCCATCCTTGTTTTGTTTGCTGGTCAGATGACACTCGCTTTACATTTCAGGACGTCATGCGAAGACAATTCACGGCCCCGAAAGCCCTGCAACTGTACCAAGTCCCAGTGCCTCAAATTGCAAGTGACCTTTTCTCTTTATAATACTTGTTACATCATATTTGATTACATTAGACGTGTAATGGTGCCAATTACGTAGTTGATGTATTTTAGCACTTTGGCTTTAATATCAACTGAAATAAATTCACTTAATCCAAAATTTTGGGTATGTCAAAGACAGTGCGCAGTTTGTTTCCTTAATTTTTGAAAGAGGCAATTTATCAAGTAAATTAAAATTCATTTGGCGTATAACCACTCAATGAAGAGGACTTAAAGAGCAAGAAACCGTCCAAATTATCCAAGCACTCCTTATAAGCCGGATCACATATGGCACCCCGTATCTACTCCTCAAGAAAGCTGAAATTGAAAAACTCAACATCGTCATCAGAAAGGCAATCAAGAGCGCACTAGGACTTCCCAGTACGACCTCAACCACGACACTACTCAGACTTGGCCTCCATAACACCTGGGAAGAAATGATTGAAGCGCACAGGGCCAGCCAGCTGGAACGCCTTAAGCTGACTCAAACAGGAAGAGCAGTACTTCGCGAACTCGCATACAGCAAAAACTTTACAGCAGACTCAGACGTGAAAGCCCGATTGCCGCCACTTCTCCGTGACTCTATCTCAGTCGCTCCCATACCTCGAAACATGCATGCAACACACCACAAAAACAGAAGACAAGCAAGAGTTGGAGTGCTAAGCAAGAAATACTCAAGGAACCCCAACACGAGATATACAGATGTGGCAAAATAGCCAGGTAGAAGAGCCTACGCAATTACCGTGACCAACAACAAAGGGAATGAGCTAGTCGTTGCCACCATGCCGGCCAGAAATCCAGAAACGGCGGAGGAAGTGGCCATCATCCTCGGCATCGCCACATGCAAGGACACAGCAATCATCTTGAGCGACTCGCAAACCGCATGTAGAAACTTACAAAAAGGCCAAATCTCTGCCACAGCCATGAAAATTCTAAAAGAGCTATCAAGACGCCAAGGACTACCCGAAACCTATGTTGTATGGACCCCAGGCTACGAACACCTGGCAGGAAACGAAGCAGCACATGCTGTCTCCGGAGAGCATACCAGCCAGGATTCCTGCCGCACGGGATCCGGAAATCGACGAGGGTGGAGGACATTCCCATCAACTACACCGTAATACTGCAACATTACCGACTTGAAAGAAGAGAATATCCTTTACCACATCCAAAATTAAGCAAGGAAGAAGCCACTGCTCTCCTCAGACTACAAACGAGTACATATGTCCATGGAATTATCATGCACCGGATGCACCCCCACTAAATTCTCATACCTATGCCGATATTATGATGTACCAGACACCCTCCAACACATGGTATTGGTGTGCCCGCACCGCAAGAAAAACAGTCAAGACGATGCCTCAGAACCTATACAAGCCACCGAAGAAACGTGGGAGGCAATGTTAACGGTACAGAGCCTGGAGGATCAGCGAAGTCTGGTGAACCGGGCTCGGGCTGCGGCATTAGCCAATGGCTTTCTGGCTTTCTGGACAGAGAGAACCGCCCACCTAGGGCGAAGGAAGAATACTTTCTCGCTGTTTCTAACCATAAATGTTCATTCCTTCTCCTCCCATACTTCACTCCAGGCTTTTCCAGTGCCTTCATCACATGTCGCAATGCCAGGAGAAACCTGCACATGATGTCAGCAGGGTAAAAGCTCTTAATTGGTCAGCTGTCGTGTGATAATAGTTCCAATTTGGTGTTTTGATGAGAGCGGACTGTTTGTTCTGAGAAAGTAGTGGCGCTTGCCTATTGTGTGCCACGGATCCCTTCATGAGGCTTTAAGGGGGGAGGAGGGGATGAAAAATAACTTTTTTGTTTCTTGGCAGAAAGGGCTGAAATTTGGCACACACGCTGTACATTGCAATAGAGGGACAAATACAAAATTTCATTAAGATATCTTCATTAGTTTTTGTTTTATAAGAATTTACAAAAGTTTACAAGTTCCTTGCTCGTGGAAAGCCTGGCACAGTAACGAAACATGGTACGGAACTGGGAATACTTTGTATGTTTGCCCAGATGTCTAATCTATATCAAGACAGTGTTAGATTTTTTTTTAGTGCCCTTATAATTTTTTACTCAACATGACATGCATGTAACTTGTGTTTGACTGCATAGAGCCATGCAGTAATTGTGAAGTAATTAAATAATGGAAAAATAAATGAACATTTCAAGACTGTCTTGATGTGCAGGACAGTTCATGGATCACAGCAAAACAAACTGGATCAAAATCGGTCCAGCCATTGTTGTGCTATGCTTTCCACGAGCGAGGTGACCGACCAAAAAAACACTATTGAGAAAACGAGCTGCAAAGTTTTGCAAGCAGTGCAGGTTTATTAGAACGCATCAGGGCGGTAATTTTTGGCATCAGTGCTGTCAAGCATCTTCTTGCACCTTTGCCTCTTCGTTTGGTGGGCTTTGAAAATTTAATAGCCTGGCTAGTACATCAAATTGAACTTCCGTTCAGTTGCGGACATCGCGCGAAGGGAGTCGCGCACGCTGCATGCTCGCGATTCTGCCGTCACCGCTGACGCGAAACGCGGCTCGAGGCGCGTCTGAATGGTGCGCCGTTCGGGCGACTATTTGTCCGGTGAATTTTCGGTTATTACACTGTAGCTCGTCGACGGTTGGGGCTCGCTCAGAGGCGGCGTGTTCATGTCGCACGATGCATCAAACTAAGTACACCGTCTTCGCCGGCGATGGTGACCTTCGACCCGCGTCGATACGATCTCGGCTGGTTCGCGCGGCCGTACGCCGAGGCGCGAAAGCTTCCGTTGGCGCGTCTTCCGTCGACTGCGTTATCGGTACCGATGGCACAGGGCGATTGTCGGTTTCGCTGCTTGAGTCACACGGTGCAAGATAGCGCGGCACGTAATCCACGGTGCAAGGTAGCGCGGCACGTTCAGTCGGGTGCTCCTCCGCTAATCGCCGTATATTTCTCGCCGTAGGAGGCTTGCGCTTCTGTATTCCGAAGACGTGCTTCGTCCAAACTTTCTTCTCCAACAAGCGACGATCCTTAACTAAACTGGGCGCTCTCAGAAATCCGAATTCTGCGTGTCAAGTGAAGACGCCGGCATGGTTTTCGAAGGGAACAACTGCGGTAGCCATCTTGCCCGCTGCCGCAGCAGTAACCAATGGGAAGACGCCATTCAGCACGGCAGCCAATCGCAGGCCCGCTTTCATCGGAGGGCCCGTGTGACTACCCCTAACAGACCCGCGATTCTTTTGTGTTTGTGCGTTTGTTACAAGATGGCGAAGACCGACGAATTGAGAAGCGGAACGGCGAAACTTTGAGCTTTCGAACGATACCAATATGGCGGCGCTCGGCGGCGGGAAATACGAGATATCGCTCCGTGAACTGCGGTGATTTTGCGCGATTTAAAGCTGTTTTTTCGCCCTGCGCACTGACAAATTAATTTTTTTCGGGCACTTTTAGTGCGTTTCCAGCCAAATCATTTTGATACAGCGTAGATTAGGTGTTGCAGATACCGAAATGCGGGGTTTCCAAAAACCGATTTTTCTCGTGATTTTCGCGATCTGATCCCCGCGTCCCCCCTTAAAGGGGCCCCGAATCACTTTTTATCAAAGTGGAGAAAGGGATTTGAAGTGAAAACAGGCTATTTCAGAAATACTTTGCGACAAAAAATACTTCAATGCGTTCAGCGGAAGCGGAGATTTTGGCCATCAAACACGACCCCCGCTGTTTTCCCATTCCGTCTTCAGTGCCTTGTACTGCAAAGGTTACGGCGGTGTGGGGCGTGCCCACAACACTCCGCCTTCTAAATGTCACCGTGGTGCGCAGTTCAAATTTCCGATTTTGGTGCCTACGACGTGCTAAATGTAAGCCAAAACGCAGCGAGCCGCAGTGCGCTTAGCCAGTGGACTCGTGGCAGCACCCCGTGGCGGCCACAATATCTATGTTGTGTAGCCGACCGCAGCTACCAATAGCAATCACATATGGAAACTGCTTTATTATGAAATAAAGCGTCCAGAAGAAAGTGAGGAGCAGGCTTCGGTTAGAAAAGAGAACGTTTGAGAGAAAGGCGACTTCGCACTCCGCTTGCGAGCTCCACACACCGCGTACGGCAGCAAAACTTGTCTGAGATGTTCACAGCAGCGTATGCTACCCACAGACTATGTTATTTCACCAAGCCCGAGGCGTGGTTCAGGGCCCCTTTAATTCAGTCGACGTTGTGCAGAAGGTGATTGTATGGTAGTATTCTGGTATGTTGATGCGACCTATAGCTTTCACTGTACTTCATTAAATTAGTGAGAGTACACTGCGAGGAGGAGAGAGTTCTTCAGTGAAGGCAAGCGAGAAGCTGCAGCACTTGCATATTTGTTCATCAAGCTTTGCTATTACGGCATCATGTAAAAAATTCTTGGTGATATGTTCATTGTAGGCTGGTACACAGCTACAAAGAATGGTTTAAGCATCCTTTAAGGGGCTGCTAAAGGCAAACATAGTGCAAGTTAAAGAAATAGTGAGCACTCTGTAGTGTTAAATGTATCACGTTTACTAACAATGGAGCTTACCAAGAGATGCACTCTGGCCACTTATATCACCTTCAATCGTCCATTGAAAATTCAGTTTCACCACATTTTCTGCATTTTCAGCATTATGAAAGCCATGCAGCTGCATAATGGATTAAGAATGTTCATTCTTTAGTGAGTTTTATCAATTTTTGTTCGTAGGAATTGGCCGCTGTTGCACTTCGATGGAGATATACTCTCAATGGGTGATAGAGAGATTGTGGAGAGAAGGAGATGTTTTCTGCAGCCCTTTAGGGAGCACAGCCCAGCGACAGCTCTCGTCTATTCAATCTGTCTTGTTGGTTCAGCAGCCACTCGACACTCTTATGTGAAAAGGGTGTAAACTTGTGTTTACATTCAGTGATTCAGAGTTTGAAAAACACAGTTTGGTCTGGCAAATAATTCATGAATTCACATTACAATTTCAGTGCTGGAGTTGCTTAGCAATCCTTCTTACACATGAACAACTATCTGCTTTGACTCTCCAGCCAAGACTACCTTTTCACATTGCCATTTTATCATGTAAGAAGTCATCTGGTGATTACGTTGTCTTTTCGTTCTCTTGGATAATAAGAATAGTCTTTCCCATGCCCTTTCCGTTAGCATTTCAGCTAAGTGGTGTCTCGTTTAAGTTAACTGATGCTTGAATTTAACGAACTGGCACTTGGATAAAATTGAGTGGGAAAACCATTAGTTTAGAACATTCTATACAAGTAGCCATGTTCATGAAGTAGTTGAATCTAGCTGCATAGTACAATTGAACCTCAATATAATGATTATCAGATGAAACGAAGTTAATAAAAAATTATCTCATAGCTATTACAGTGTAACAGATATATGTTTATAACAAATGTAGGCTAGAACGAAGCCATTTTGTGTCAGATGTGACTTCATTATAACGAGGTTCAACTTTCGAACTTTTCGAATGCTGTTAGCCAATCTTTTATGCATGAAACTAATCTTTGCAGTATTTCAGTCCCATCATGCTAAGTCTTTTCTTCTCTTGGTTACAGGTATTGTGACTGTTTTGCCAATGGAGAGTTTTGTCATAGCTGCAACTGCAATAACTGTTTCAATAACCTGGAGCATGAAGAGGAACGTCAAAAGGCTATTGGAGCCTGTCTAGAAAGGAATCCCAATGCATTTCGTCCAAAAATTGGTGTGTACTGCTGCTCTCTGAGCAATACTTCCCGAGATGAATTTTTTTGCTTGGTATGGTGTCGCTTATTGTTCTCTGGTGCAGATCTGTGCTGCTATATCTTTTCCTTCCACCACTAGAACATCTTGAAATGGAATTTATCATTACGTATCTCTGATAGCTGTTGTTTTTAGAGGCAAGTTGAAATTGTATTTGGCAGAGTGTTCTGCCTCATTTCAACAGAACGTTAGCTTTATACTTGTACATGTGGCGATAAGGGGCCCTTCACCAGCCTCATTTCAACAGAACCTTAGCTTTATACTTGTACATGTGGCGATAGAGGGCCCTTCACCAGGTCTGGTCATTTTGAGCTGACAAGCGCAGTGCATGCAATGCGTGCTAACGATCGTGTCAGCTAAGTATTACATCCTTACGCGCCGAGGAAAAAGCTTAAATTTCAAACCAAACTCTGTGTGCCCTTCTCCTCGCGGGCACCGCGCTCCCAGCCGGACAGTCAACGTCTATCGCGCAAGTGCGCCTATGTACATGGCAGTGCTGTAACGTCACTCATAGCGACACTTAACTTAGAGAATATTCAAGGCAACATCAGTTATTTGTTTAATCTGTTGCTTCAATAGACGAATTAAAGTTTAGAAAAATAATAAAACATACAAACCGAATCATGTTTTGTTTTACTTCATATCGTACCAACAGAGATGTACTTCCGTTGTGTGCAGTCGTGCACACACAGTCACCATGTCATTTTCTACCGTGCTCCAGCGCTGTGATCATGCTATTTTATCCTCTCGCATCTGCCTCAGTGCTTGTGATTGTGGCACTGACCTATACCACTAATCAGGTGATCTTGTGCAGAGTGCGCAACAGCGTCTGCTGCGCGAAACAGACAAATGCAACAGCTCGTGTGCGAGACTGTCACCAGCAGTGTGCCACGCAGCAAAAACGCGTGTTCGAGGCTCGCGATCGAGGCTCGCGATCGAGGCTCGCGACTCCTTCGCAGCACGGCAGCGACTTGCGCCTTCATTTGCGACACGTTTTGCACTACCACGTGCACATCCCAACTATTTCTTTCGCCAGTGGGCTGATCGCCAACAGATTGTCTGTCCATCGCGATGTAGCCAGTGCCTCTTCATCATCCACAGCTTTGCACCCAGTCAAGCGAAATGTTTGCCTCAACCGCTGTGGAGGAAAACCGCGGCCGCTATCGATGTGATTATGAATGGCGACATTGCGGTGCTGAAGGCACGTGGCCACCGCACACAGAGTCGGAACGAAACTACCGTTCACTGCAACTACAGCGGATGAAACTGCGGTCACTATTGACGCGATCATGGATGGTGACCTCGCAGTTCTTTAGGCAAGCAGCCAACTCGGTGTTATGCGCGGTGGTAAACGCAAGAATAGGGCTTTAAAGGCACAAATAGGCACAAAGCGTTCCGGCGTTGCTGTCATTCACGTACGATTTCAGCTGATGACTATGGCAGTGTGGACTCCGCCGCTTCGTTTTGGTTGGACATTAGCCACCGTTTTGGCTCTTTTGCGTCGCACATGTGCGACGCTCCTCCCTCACCGGGCTCCGAAAGTGTACGAATTAACCGATGTGTGGCCAAATACGTCTGAATTAACGAAGTCAATTGCATTGAATAATGCATACATCTGTCGGGACCAGAGGACGAGTCCGAAATATCTGATTTTTCGAATTAACGAGGGTCGAATTAACAAGGTTTTATTGTATAGAAAGTGGCACTCTGTATGATTACAATCTGAACATGGTCCTTGAAGATGTACTCATTGGGACTCCTTGGAAATCTTACTTTTGTTTTCGTAAACCAGAAGAACTATGGAATTGTCATGGAATTGTCATCTGAGTTGTGCTTCTAAAGGAAGGAGTAGTAAACAAGTGAAAGACTTGAACTAGGATGCTCAGTATGCATTTCCGAGCAAAGTGTATGTCATGCCTCATACAAAGTGTCACAGCTACACCAAATGCTTTATAGGAACTTTGTGGACTCTGGAAGGAGTCTGTGATAAGTACAGATAGATCGCTTATAACTTAAGTTGTTGGAGCCGCTAATTTCCACACTATAACCAAAACAGCATTTTTCAAGGGCATGGGGTATGTGCAAAACATGTATACCAAGCAGCCACGTGTGTCTGGGAATCGAAGGATACAACCGGAATATGCCCTCACTTTCGTTAGCAAGGTGGTTCCTATGTTTTTTTTCCAAGTGCCCGTACAGCCACTGCGAAGCCTTTCATTGACTCTGCAAACTTTGGCCGGCGACTTCTGACGAGAAGGCGCTGGTTAGGCCCAGCCGGCAGGGATGTTGGCGGTATGCCGTAGAGTCGTAGACGAATACACGATCTGGCACAAGAGCATGCGCACAGGCTGCACTAACGGCAGCGTGCGTGAAGCGAGGTTAGCGGGCGATAAGTCAGCAAATACTGTGAACGCATATAGCAAAAGTGGTATGTGCACGTATTGGTAGGAACGGCAAAAGCTCGTGTGGAGAATGTTCTGAACTGATGAACTTGCGGAACACAGTTTAAACTGATAGCAATATGGAGTCAAGGTGGCACGCACAATATCTGCACTTTGTGACAATGGCAAGGGGCGAATTTGAAATGCACTCGCGGCCATGTCTGATATCTCTGCAGTACTTGAGTTACCAAAAGCAACAAATTGATTTTACCGTTCGAAATTCACTTTTATGGCCTGCCCATTATTCGAATGCAAGACATTTTGTGACCCTCATCTATGTCCGAAAATAATGAGTCGGCAACTGTGTTTACATTCTCCACAAAAAACTGAAGAGCCGAAGAGCGGCAATTCGCACGCTGCCAGAGCAAAAGGCTTCTCCATTGCCTAGACAACCCACGCGTGCCCTTTGAGCCAGCGCGCTGCCACCACATTGTTTTTTTTCTCCTCGTGCTTCGTGCCTTCTTTGTTCGCCTCGCTCTGCATCTCCTCCTCTTCCTCCACATCGCCCTCGTCGATCTCCCCTTGGCAGGTACACCTTGTTGAGAAGCGTGCTCGCTGCCTCACTTGTCGACGGGATTTTTGGCAACCACATTATAACCGATATTTCGTCTTGCGCAGCTGCTCTATAAGCACATGCATTCAGTTTATGAGAGGATAAATGGGAGTCAGAAAAGACTGCATTATATCCGGTGCTGCACTGTAAGTGGCTATGTATAAGTGGTCCGAGCTGTATAATATATTTATCAGGGATATTTTATGGCCTGTTTTCTTCTGTTAACAAAGTGAAAGCACCGAAACAAAACTTTTGTGCATTGGCCAATTTGGTGCATGTAGACCAGCAGTCGAGAATGTGGACATGCACAGTTGGACCAAAGTTAGTGGAAACACACAAGCACATGGCTAGCACTCAGCGCCATATCATATGAACACCTGCCAACTCTCCAGATTTTTTAGTAATGTTTATGAATTCGCATTGTTTTACAAAGTGTATCAATATTTCTTTTTCGCAAATATGATGTAACATCCGTAACACCATAAAACAAGACCAGGTTCATAGTAAATATTGGTGCAACATTCACGGAATCATACTTTAGCATGTTTGTTCTGAGACGAGCCCAAAGTCATAAACTTCACAAAATTTCAGGAGTAGCACCTAATGACTCCAGTTGGGGCCTGGAGATGCCAAACCTGTTGCTAGGCTGGAATCACCAGATACATTTAAATTTTCCTCTCTTCTGATGGTGAAAAGAACGCAAGAGGGACAGAACTTGCTTGAAGCAAGTTATACAGACAAGTTCCTGAAGCAGGTGAAATCAGCAGCAGCAATGTCACTTACTGAGTCATTGATCTAACACCCGTGTACTTAGATTAGATGCACATTGAAGAAATCCAGGTGGTCGAAATTATTCCGGAGTCCCCCACTATGGCGTGCCTCATAGTCGATCTGTTTTGGCACGTAAAACCCCAGAATTTATAATTTTTTTGTCTCATGTTTGCTGTGCTTGTGCTCGACATCTAAAGGTAAATCATTGTTAATAAGTGTGTATGTACAGTGGAACCCACTTATAACAATATTCAAGTGCCACGAAAATTCCATTTATATAACCGGGTTGCGTGAAAAAATCAAAATAAAGGGATGGCATAGCTGTTGTGAGGCAACTATAATGGCGGGGAGGCCAGTGCCTCCCCACCACCTTCCTCCATACAGTGCTGATTGTGTTGACTCGTTTAACTGTTCACTCTTGCTTCCCCACACTCCAATCGTGTGTAACAAGCCGCGGCTGTAGGCGTTCAAGAATGCCACTGTTGTAACAACTGCAAAGCGGGGTCATGGGCGGCAAGTGACATACGAGCTCCCCAAGGCATCGCTTTGGTGACCTCAAAAGGGGCCTTTCTAAAAATGCAAGAAGGTTGCCAGGCAGCCCCTCAGCTTGAGAAGTCCAGAAGAACGCTGAGGCGAGATCACCTCAAGCATACTTCTTACTGGCTTGCACGAAAAAACCCTATGTCAGTCAGATTTGCTTGCTTTATGCAAAGCTTGCCAAAATCCTTCTCTGAGGCATCCCGGTGCTCCATGTAGTGCACCGGAAGGTCCCTCGCGAAATGAAGCGCCCCGGAGGCACTGAAAATCTTCAGGGCCTCCTGTGACCTACAACGTTGAGGCAGCCTGCCCTACCCCGCATCTCGTGCCGTCTTGTTATCCTTGCAAGCACTTTCGCGACGATCACCTCATTGGTTAGAAGCACTTCACTTCCAAATCTAAGCAGTGCACTTTCTTTTCATCGGCAACGTCGTGCATTGCCGATGATCAGGCAGTGGGCGATCACTGCCTTCTCTCGTGGTGAGTCAAACGGGCCGAAAACTACGTGGACAGTAACAACTTCGACAAACCATCAAAGACGAGCCCAAGCGCCTTAAACCGTTTGGCAGAACTGCATGGAATGAGGGGCCAGCCAGCACACACTCAGGAGCCTTGTGCAGCGCAGTCAGGCTACCAGTGCAGTTGGCACGGTCGATTCGTGTTCAGAGGATGGCGCACGTAGAGCTATGGGCGTAGCCCATTCTTTCTCTGAGGGTGAAAATGCGACGGAGAGAGGCGCGCGAGGCGGCGATGCGAAGAGGCTGGAAAACAACGCGGGCGGCATGTGGCGTTCAAATTTCTTTTTTCTTTTTCTTTCAAGAAGTTCGCATTCCATTACCTTTTGCACGGACACCCAGTTGGCCAGACTTCAATTGTTATAACCGATAATGCGGCCTGGGGGCATTGTCTTAAGCGGGATATTTCACCGTAGAAAATGTACAAAAGTTGACGGTGCAGCAGCTTCTCATTGTTATAACCAATATATTGTTAAAACCGTATCGTATAATGGGTTCGACTGTATAATCTCAAATACTTGTGCTCAGGGCAAGCTTTAAAAAAAAAAGTGCAGTAATATTTTGCGAGATTTTACTATTGTATCATTCACAGTTGTAGGTATGCATCTTCACTTCACTTCACTTCACTTTAATACCTTAAGCCCCATTGAGGGGTTTACATAAGGGTGGTTAAAAAAAATAATAAACATTAATACAGGGCGTTCGTTTTGAGATATGTGAATAACAGCTTTCGGTAAGGATGCAGATGGGCTTGTGTGTCTGCTGCTGCGGGCGTGTGGACGGCCGTTCCAGTCCCTTGATGCTCGAATAAAAAAATATGATAGTGATGATAGAAATTATAGTGCAGGTGCCAGCAATGTGGGTGCACAGGTAGAAAATGTGGCAAGCGATATTTCCACTGTGTCCTTCTACTACAGCTCTAGCTGCTTCCTAACTTGCTGCAAACAGAAAGTTTGTTCGTGCCAAAAGGTGTTTTGCTTTTTTATTTATGTTCATAGCTAAGAATACTACTTACAAGGTGCGCACAGGTCCTTGAAAACTCTTGAAATTGAAAGTTTGTTTTCAAGGCCCTTGGAAAGTCTTGGAATTCATTTTTCCCTTGAAAACCTTTCAATTTCTTGAGTAGTCTAGCGATCAATTTGCGACGAGCTTCTTATGCTGGGATCAGCGTGGACCCAGCAAGCTCGTCATTTTAGAAAAAGTGGTACAGTAAAAAAAAGAAGAAGAAGAAGAAAAGCGAGACGTTGCACTCGTCCGCATCCACACACCTCACTTGCCTTTGATCCACGCACCCCACACGGCACGACTTTGTCGCAGTCACACCCTCTTGCGCTCTCTCCTTTCTCCCTTCTACCCCTTCATCAGCGCTGTTGAACTCGTGTTTCTGAAGAGTGGTATAGAGAATGGTGTGCTAGGCTGGCGATGCAGCGAATCCTGCCGCATCGGTGTGCGGCACCAAAGCGGGTGCGGCGGCTCGCTTTTTTTTTTTCACATGGCCCTTGCGCTTTATCTTTGAAGTTAATCTGCGGCAGATGCAGTCATCCCACTGTGGGCTTGATGCTATCAGTCGTGGCAGCGTAGTGTATGCAAAAGCTTTGCAGGTTTCTATCCATGTCATCGATGTAAAGATTTCATCGATACGGCATAAAAGCGCATCTTTGGTCGCAGACTCTCAAATTAAAAAAAAAAAATCATTTTTTCCTCTTGAAATTCGTTTTTTTCCGGTTGCGCAATAACTCAAAAAGTTTTACGGCCACTTCCATGCAAGAAAATAAGTTGGCGACTGTACTTATTTGCATAAAAGTTCCATTTTCAATATGACGAAATAAACTGCTGATTTAACCAACTTTGGTATGTCTAAGTTGTGGTCTCACACGGGCTCTTGGGACAAACGAACGACAACACAGTGGTACAAACAAGCAAAGGGGCATTTATTGCGCCTTTCATACACTAATGCACACTAGCCGAGTTACAATGCATAGAACATTCACACGGGCGTGCGACAAATCAAGGAAGTCCGACTCACCGCGACCGATAGCGAGCGAATATTTCACCCCATGCTATGATACCATCGCCTAGTCTTCACTGTACGGTCACGCGAACGTGGTGCGTTCAAACGATCCGTGTTCGTCCATACCGGTGCCCCGCTCCGAGCCACGCGAGACGTCTCGCGAAGCGTGGATCGGCGCACGCGCGGACGTCCGCGCGTCTCACGATCCCAACCCTAAGAGAGAGCAGAGCGCCTTCAACCTTTTTCTCCCAAGTCACCCCCCGATCGGTGGCGTTAGCATCGTGACACTCGCGCCATCTCTCGCAACGCGCCGCGACCACTACGACCGCCTCTGGCACCCAGCCGCGCGGTGAATCCGGACCACAGGAGACGCGTGAGTCGCGCATCCCCACAAAGTTTAGCTATGAACGAGAAGAAAGGGAACCGAGGGGCCCGATTTTTATTATCATCATATTTTTTTATTAGCCAATCATTGTTGGCTTCTTATGATAAGTTCAGCTGTGGTGTTTTGGAAACAATGGTTAATGGATGTCGCTTTGTACCCTTGAAAAAGCTGCTTTGACAGAGCCTTGAAATTCCTTGAATATCATTGAATTTCTGTCTGAGACCTGGGGGGTATTTTGTAAGAGTCCACCTAGTGGACTGTCCATTTCGGCTGTCGCCGATTGGCTCCAGCTGCACGAGCGAGGAGACTGGCTGGCTCCTTCTTGCTCGTGCAGCTGAAGCCAATCGCAGACAGCCAAAATGGACAGTCCACTAGGTGGACCTCTTAAGTAAGTAATTTTGCTGTTGGGCTACTTGTTACATATTGTTACGGGGAGATTTACAGAAAAGGGGGTTTATTCACACTATGTACAAGGAGACTAAATGTTGGCTAACAACAACAAAGATGGCGAACCACAGTTTCACCTCTTCCTCGTCTGTTCGGCTCTATGCTTCAGCATCTTCTTTGTCTGCCGGACAATTGGCTCATACACTACCCTCCGGCGGCGAAAGCACCGACTCGGTGCAGGTGAACGAAGGATACATGAAAAGAACAAAAAACAAAAAAAAACTAGCACACAAGGTATTAAGGTGTCCGGGGCACGATAGGGCTTGAGAGACAACGTGTACAATGTCCTTGCGGAGAGGAGCAGAGGATGACGAAGGCAGCAGTGGAGCGATTTCATAAGTGACATCAGTCACTTGGCGGCACACGCGATATGGACCGGTGTACTGGAAGAGCAGTTTTTCAGATAAGCCAACGCGTCGTGCTGGGACCACAGGAGAACGAGCGATCCAGGGACAAAGTGGTGGTTCTGTGGTGGCTGTTGTAGCGAGACTGCTGGTGGATTTGGGACTCAGAAAATCGAGTGCGAGCAACTTGACGTGCATGGTCGGCACGTGCAATGGTCTCTTGAGCATATTCAGTGGTGGGCACCGAAGAAGGCACCAGGGTGTCCATAGGCAATGTAGGGTTTCGACCGTATAAGAGGAAACGGCGAATAGCCAGCGGTCTCATGCCTGGAAGTGTTGTACGCGAATGTCACAAACGGTAGTGCAACGTCCCAGTCGTGGTGGTCGGCAGACACATACATGGCCAACATGTCAGTAAGGGTGCGGTTCAGGCGTTCTGTCAAGCCATTCGTCTGTGGATGGTAGGCTGTAGTCAGTTTATGTTGCGTCGCGCAGGATCTTAGAATGTCATCGATCACCCTGGACAGGAACTGTCTGCCACGGTCAGTGAGCAGTTGCCGAGGCTCCGTGCTGGAGTATGACGTTATGCAGCAAGAAGTCTGCAACGTCGTGGCACATCTAGTGGAAGTGCACGCGTAATGGCAAACCGCGTCGCATAATCTGTGGCAACGGCGATCCACTTGTTCCCAGAGGTGGATAGGGGAAACGGACCAAGTAAATCGAGACCGACGCGGTGTGAAAAGGCTCGTAAGGAATGTCCAGAGGCTGAAGATGTCCTGCAGGTGGCAGAGTCAACTTTTTCGGCGCTGACAAAGGTCGCATGAGCCCACGTAACGGCGCACTGAGCGGGACATCCCAGGCCAATAGAACGGCGCGCGCGGTCGTACGTGCGTGACACGCCAAGATGTCCCACCGTTGGTGCGTCGTGGAGCTGCTCCAGGACAGTGGAACGGAGGTGAGCCGGGATGACTACAACAGGTCAGGACCGTCAGGGAGTAAACTGCGATGATATACGTGTCGTTTTGAAGTACAAAGAGGCGGAGGGAAGGATCAGGAGCGTGGGAGTGCAATTTTTCGATGATCTTGCGTAGAAACGCGTCAAGGCGTTGTTCGGCAGCGATGTTGAAGAGTTGAGAGATGGAACGAACACACGGGCTGGAGTCGCTCAGGGCAGCGTCTGGTGGATCTACTGGGTATCTGGAGAGGCAGTCGGCATCCTGGTGCAAGCGGCCAGACTTGTAAACGACGGTATACGAGTATTCTTGAAGTCGCAGTGCCCATCGACCAAGGCGACCAGTGGGATCTTTGAGAGAGGACAGCCAGCATAGAGCATGGTGGTCAGTAATAACGGTGAAGGTCGGCCGTAGAGGTAAGGGCGAAACTTGGCGATGGCCCAAACTAGAGCGTGACACTCTCGCTCTGTGATAGAATAGTTTTGCTCAGCTGAGGAAAGAAGGCGACTGGCATAAGCAATAACGCAGTCCTGACCAAGCTGACGTTGGGCTAGAACTGCGCCGATTCCATGGCCACTGGCGTCGGTACGGACTTCTGTGGGCGCAGATTCGTCGAAGTGAGCCAACACTGGTGATGATGTCAGTATTCCTATCAGCTGTGAGAAGGCGGACGCTTGTGCAGGACCCCAAGAAAAGGTCGCATCTTTCTTAAGCAGGCAGGTGAGGGGCCGTGCTAGTGCTGCAAAATCTTTCACAAACCGCCGAAAATAAGACACAGGCCGAAAAAGGAACGGACGTCCTGAGTAGAGCGAGGTGTCGGAAAGTTGGCAACGGCGCTAACTTTGGCAGGGTCAGGCCGTATACCTGTAGCATCGACAAGATGGCCAAGTACTGTGATCTCGCGGCGGCCTAAGTGGCATTTGGCAGAGTTTGAAGACCTGCATTGCGAAGGATGCGCAGAATAGCCGAGAGTCTACTTAGATGACTGGAGAACGTAGGCGAGAAAATGACTACGTCATCGAGATAGCACAGGCAAGTAGACCACTTGAAACCACGAAGAAGGAGTCCATCATTCTTTCGAATGTTGCAGGGCATTGCAAAAGCCAAAGGCATAACTTTGAACTGGTAGAGCCCATCGGTGTTATAAAGGCGGTTTCTCCCTGTCTTTTTCGTCAACGGCGATTTGCAAATGGCCGAACGAAGGTCTATAGAAGAAAAATACTGTGCGCCATGCAAAGAGCCGAGGGCGTCGTCAATTCGCGGCAGAGGGTAGACGTCCTTTTTAGTAATCTTGTTTAGGTGGCGATAGTCAACGCAGAACCGCCAGGTGTTGTCTTTTTTTCTGACAAGCACCACAAAGGATGCCCAAGGACTCGTAGATGGTTCGATGATGTCCTTTGTAAGCATTTTCTCGACTTCGGTTTGATTTACGTGCCGTTCAGTCGCAGACACTCTGTAAGGACGCCTATGGATGGGACTGGCGTTGCCGGTGTCAATGCGATGAGTCACAACTTTCGTCTGGCTGAGATGGGCGAAGCAAAATCGAAAACGTCGCTGTAAGCGGCTAGCAAACGACGAAGGTCGTCAGACTGAGCAGCCGAAAGGTCGGGGGCGATCATGGCGTCAAAATGTGCATCAAATGAAGTACTAGTGTCAGGGCTTCCAGGAGACAGGGGCGCATCCATAGTAAGGGCCACAGGGTCGTGTGCGTCTAAAGGTGCTATATGTCCCAGCGTGATACCTTCGGGAAGAAACTGTGGAGTCCGTCCAAAGTTCAGAATAGGGATACATGCCCGGTTCGCAGAAACAGTCACAACGAGTGAGGAGGGCTGCCTGCCTTGTTAAAAGAGCGTCTAGGGAAGGAGAGATGACGTAGTCGCCGTCACAAATGGCGGAATCGAGGTCAGTGTGACATACGTCGCGGCGGCTGGTCGAAGGCGAACAAACTCGGCGACACATAAACGCGGCTGTGACTCGGTGGGGAGATCGGGTACAAAAGGAAGTTCCAACTGGAGAAGGCCAGAGAGCAGTCGATGAGGGCAGAATGGGTACTCAGGAAGTCGTGGCCGAGGATGACTTCATGTGGACACTGCTGCAGAACGGCGAATAGAACTGAGGTGGTGACTGGCGAAGCTCACAGCGCAGTGCACATCCCAACGACGCAAGATGTGCCGCCGTCGGCTACACGACACAGTCAAGCCGCGGGCGTCAGAACCTTGCGGAGACGACGAGAAAGGCGAGCGCTCATAACCGATAATTGCGCCCCCGTGTCTATGAGCGCCGAAACAGGCACGCCGTCCACTTCCATGTCCAAAAGGTTTTGTCGGGTGGTCAGGGTCAACAGAGGATTTCCGGGTCGGTTGGTCAATGCGCATCACCTCCGGGAGCTGCACCGTCAGTTTCCGAAGAGGGACGGCGGGGGTATGGCGACGGTGAGCGACGGTGAGCGACGGGCAATCGGTGAGCGAGAACGGGTTCTGTGGGGACGGCGAGCGGCGATCGTAGTGTGGAGTCGGAGCAGCAACATCACAGTGCGGCAGGTCATTGCGGGCATGAAAAGGCGAGAACCGCTGTTCTGGGCGGTAAGCGTACGCGGACGAGGAGACGAAATCTGACGATAGCGACAATGGCGGGAAATATGACCAACTCCATTGCAATTAAAGCATATGGGCTTGTCGTCATGTGTGCGCCACTGGTTTGGGTCGCGGTATCGGAGGTAGGTCGATGTGGGCGGGGAGGTCGAAAGAAATTGTCGACCGTAGGGCTACTTAAGAACAGATCGGACGGATGCCTGCGTTCGCCAGCTCTTCGCGTACGACAGCTTGAATCAGAGATACTGCCGGCGGGACTCGTCGTAAGAACGTATCGGGGGAACCGACGGAGACGCAGCCTCAATCTCACGGGACAAGACGCAGCAAGTTTTCGGTACCAGGCGGCTGGACGTCTTCACACGATGAGCTAGCGGCGGTATTAGGGAGCCGAACGAATTGTTGTGAGACACGACGGCTCTTTGCTTCTTCAAAGCGTGGGCACTCTTATAATGTCGTCGACCGTCGAGCAGTCCTTGTACACGTAAATTAAAGGCGTCGTCTGCGATGCTTTAAGAATGTGGCTGACCTTGTCAGCTTCGAGCATCTTGTCATCGACCCGCCGACAGAGTGCTAATACATCTTGAATGTACACAACGTCCGGTTCAGTCGATGTTTGGGCCCGGCACGAAAGTTCCTTCTTGGCGGCTCGCTGGCGACCAAGTGGCTTCCCAAAGAGTTCCTGCAGTTTTTGCTTGCAAGTGTCCCAACTGGTCAATTCCTCCTCGTGTGTTCGGAACCAAACACGGGCCGTTCCCTCGAGGTAATAAATGCGCCAGGGTCTCGGAGTTGAGTCAAGACAATCGGTGCTGTGGTAGCCGAAGCTGAAGCAGCGGGCCTCTCAGTCGACATGGTCGAAGGGCCCACGAGGTTTCCGCTTCGAAGTTCCGTGATGTGCTGGTGATGTACCCCGCACCTCCACCAAAATGTTACGGGGAGATTTCCAGAAAAGGGGGTTTATTCACACTTGTACAAGGAGACTAAATGTTGGTCACAACAACAAAGATGGCGAACCACAGTTTCACCTCTTCCTCGTCTGTTCGGCTCTATGCTTCAGCATCTTCTTTGTCTGCCGGACAACTGGCTCATAACAATATTTCTAAAAAAAAAACAACGCATAGAATGGGACAAGAAAAACTTACTTCCTTGTCCCATTCCGTGCACTTTTTGATTTTAGAAAGTTTCAGCCATTCTACTTTAACACAAGTACATACATAATAACTTGGTTGAAATCGGACACTACTAACCGTAATGCCAGAAGGCAATTGACATCATTACAGTGGGAAAGTAAACTTAGAAAAGCGACCCGAAGAGCTTGAAGCGTGTGTCCAACTCAGCAGCTGCTTAGCTGCCAGAAATTGCTGCTAAGGAGATTTTACCATTTTTTAGTGTATGAATGAGTAAGGTTTGCTTCCCCCTCCTTGAATTTTGGCCTTCATCATCCTTGAAATCTTTGAATTGTCCTTGAATTTTAAATCAAATGTGCTGTACGAACCTTGTATAATCCAGCTTGGGTTGTTCACATTCGTAAGAACTACAGTGTGTTCAGGATATTATGCACAAGAATACAAATGCAAGATATGTATGGAATATTTGGCAAGCTATTGTCATTCATGCAGTCTTGACCCCAATTTTCTTTTGAGCTAAGCCATCATTAGGTGGTCAGTCAATGATGATGCTTGGAATTTTATTTTCTATAGGGAAGTAGCATAATGTTAACTTTTAACAGACCTTGATGTAATGTTTTTCTTTTCCTTTAGCTATATTTGTATGTCCCTTAAACATTTCCACTGAATATCTTTTTAGTGATATTGCATGAAATCTTTTAGTGATATTGCATGAAATCTTAGTCTATCATTGTCTTTTGTCATAACATTGCACCTTAGCAGCCTTTACAAGTTGGGCATCTGTGCTCAATGCTTTGCACTTAATGCTCATGCGATCATCTACATATGCATGAGCTTGAGTGTGGACAGATTCAAGTGGCCTCAGTATGTCATCAAACTTTGTGGATTATGTAATGGTTAACACAATCTCACGATAGTAAAGTAAACGAGACATTGAGTATGTCTTTGAGTGTGATTCGCGTGCATTGGCATTGCCGTTTATGTGATGTCGCTTTTGTGTTAGCTGGCTGGTTTTTTCATAATCCATTCTACCTGAACTAGCAGGAAAATGTGTAAAGGGCACTTCTTGAGATAGACTGGTTGATGTCACCACCACTGGGCATGGTGTTGCGCTGCTAAGCACGAGTGTGTGGGATCAGATCCTGGCCTGGCGGCCGCATTTCGATGGCAGCTAAATGCAAAACACCCGTATCTCGTGCATTGGGGGCATGTTAAAGATTCCTTGGTGGTCAGAATTAATCTGGAGTCCACCACTACGGAGTGCCTCATAATCGAATTGTTGTTTTGGCGCCTAAAGCTCCAGATTTAAACCACCACGGGCTTCATAGGTGTCTAGATGCTCTGTGGTTATTGAGAAGGCCAGATACCACTTCAAAATCATTGTTGCTAAAGCCCCTTGCAGCTGAGCCCCCTGGCTTCACTCTCATAGTGCAGATGCTCAACCACTAAGCCGTTACTGCTGGGCATGAACTGCCCTCTTGTGCATGGCTTGCGAAATCAGGTGCCTCAACGTGAGAGTTGTCCTGCTTCTTGATCAAGATAGACTTTGCGGAAAATTTTTGCTTAGGTAGGGCCAAAAAAAATTAAAAAGTGTTCTTCTTGTAATCAAAAGATCCTTCTTTTAACAGCGAAGCTGTTCTAACTAACCGTAAAAAGTGGCGCCTGCTGTTGCAAAGCCTCGCCGAGCTGTAACGTCACTGCATTGCCTAGCAACCACCTCGCAGCAGCATGTGCTTCGCCTCCTCTCCGTGCCGTGCACATGTTGCCTTGACATGGGACGTTAAAAAGAGGGAAGCAGAGCATGCGCGCGGCGCGCACTATTCTCGGGAGAGGGAAAGAAAATGAGAGCGAGATAGAGAGGAGAAAGAAATCGTAGCAGCACCAACAAGCCAACGCGCAGAGCTGCTGCCGACGCCTTCCGCGTCGCCTAGCCGTGCATGCGTCGAAGCAGTAGCGATGACATCACCTCGCGTTGCCTAGTAACCGCCGGCACAGGTAGACACGGCTCCTGCCTGCCCGCGTTTGTGGCATGCTAGGAACGCTGTCGCTTGTAGGTGCCGATGCGTCCCACGCTAGTCACGCGAAATGTCGCGAAAGGGAAGGTACCTCCAAAAATGATCGCTTGAGAATACCTTCCCTACATGCATAGTTAAGTTAAACCAAGGTAAGACTTAGCAGCAGTTAATACCTAGCAGTAGCAGCCAGTAAGACTTGAGGATTGAGACTTTCACTGTGCCTAAGCTTTGCACAAACTTACCCACTTTTTTTTTTTTTTTTTACTTGGGTGCCATTGCACGATCATACTCGTGCCTTCACCGTCATCATTGTTGTCTTTGCCTTTCTTTTGTAACACAGCACGTGCACCTCATGACAATGTGTTAGTCACTCACCTATCACGGATAGGTGAGCAACTGCTGCATTAGTTCTTGCCCAAGGGGTGTGCATTTTAGAGGTGAAATTATGCGCCTTAGTATGTGGATTTGAATATTGACTGCAAGTTTGTCTTTTTATAGCTTTAGCCTGACACCTCATTGCTTGTAATATGACCAGAATATTGCCCTGCAGCATCTTTTGGCAATTATTTTTCAACTTGTCATCTGCAGGCAAAGGCAAAGAAGGAGACCATGACGACGTCATACCAAAGGCTGTAACTGCAAACGATCTGGCTGCCTAAAGAACTACTGTGAATGCTATGAGGTAAGGGTGACACAGGTTGGTGTGGCTATCGGGGAGACATATACAGATACTCAAAGTATTTTAAGATAAATACTTAAGGGAAATGCTACTCGGAAAACATTTTCTTCAAATATTTGTGACAGCTGGATGAAAAGTTTCAACCACTTACAGAGTTTGAGCTCTTCTTTTCAAATCTGCTTTTGTTTTTTGATAGCTCATGTGGTAATTTTTTGCACACCATGCATTTGTAAAAACAATGCATTTTTGTGCAGGCTTAGGCGATAACAGTGAACACAAGAAAACAGTAAGAAATAACTTGTATTGCTCCCAATGAATTGGAGAATTCAGTAAGCAAAAAAATGTAGTGTAACATCTGTGTTTTAGTCTAGAAAAAGATTCCAACGCTGAGGTTCAGTTTTGCCATTCTCAACGAAGAAAATTCTGAAATTTTCTTACTGAACATTTTTGTGGAAAGCTCTGAAAGTTATTTCTTTGAATTCAGGATGTGTTATAGCATAAGCATGCCAAATTTCATTATGATCAGACTACATAAAGTGCAAAAATTTTAGTGCACAAACTCTAGAAATGCTACAAATGAAGAACTGAGAGAAACATGTTTGAAAAATTTTAAAAAGTCTCGACGCTAGGCTTTGGCGGGGAACATTTTTTTTTCTTCATATTTTCAGCAAGAATGCGGCGCTGCCGAAGTAGGGATCTGGGAGAAGAGGGTTAGGCCTACATCCCTGCGAAAGTTCAAGAGCAGGCAATGAGCGAAATGCAGCGTGTGTGAAATTCGATAAATTCGCACTTTCACAAGCCACCACGAGTGCCTTTTGCATTTTTTACTAACTTCTAGTTGATTCTCAGCTTGATTTTCTTAATACATAAAAGAGGGGGAGGAATACAAAACACAACAAAACACAAAATCGACGTTTTCTGAAAAAAAAATTCGGTTTTTCTACCTTCATCTCCCCTTAATACTAGGCAAAACATTTACTCAGTAAAGTGCTAATACCCAAATTTGAAATGTATCTAAGTGAATTAAAAAATACTGAGAAAAGTATTTCGTTGCTTTTATGATACTTCCAATATAGAAAGCACTCCACAAACAAAAGACTGACTACATCATTGCAGCATTTTATTTTGTCAAACAAAGCAAAGAGACCAATTACCAAAAACATGCTTGCCTTCAGAAACAGCTGGTTTTGAAAATTGTGTTTGACACCTGCCCTCTCTTTGAAGTTATAGCCGCCTACACTGAAAGCTCCTTTGTGATACAGCAACGTTGTGCTTGAGAAAGAAATACTGAAAGGAGGAGTACTGCAATATCAATGTCACATCTTGGTCCCCACTGTTGTGCTCAAATTAGGAGTACCCGCCGCGGTTGCTCAGTGGCTATGGTGTTGGGCTGCTGAGCACGAGGTCGCGGGATCGAATCCCGGCCACGGCGGCCGCATTTCGATGGGGGCGAAATGCGAAAACACCCGTGTACTTAGATTTAGGTGCACGTTAAAGAACCCCAGGTGGTCCAAATTTCCGGAGTCCCCCACTACGGCGTGCCTCATAATCAGAACTGGTTTTGGCACGTAAAACCCCATAATTTTTTTTTTTTTTTTTTTTTTTTCAAATTAGGAGTGTAGTTTTGGTGCAGTGGAACTTTCAGTGTTGTCTGCTGGTAAGTTGAAGTCCTCATCTTGTGCCCAGCTTTGTTGCTCCTTTTCATTAAGTGTGGAGCAAATCGTCTGCAGAGCAAGTTTGCTGCCAAAACAGTCATGCCAACACGAACGCACACAGGTATCATGAAAATAAAAGGCAGCCTTTCTGCTTTTTGTGCACTGATTGTGACATCTTTTACAACATTGGCACACAATGACATCACAGTAATGTTCTCAAATAACAGTACACGCCATGACTCAAGTACCGAGGCAGTGTATTCCTGCATCTGGAACTAGTCAACTTTGCTTGAAGTATCTTGCAGAGTATCTTAAAGGCGTATGACTTATTTTTGCTCTTCCTTTATGCATTAAATGAAGGTCTGGACCTCTAAACCCTATAAAATATTCGCAAGCCTGAGAGTTCCCTAAATAATTGAAATATAAGCTTTTATACAGCCCTTGTTTAGTTTTGAATCTACTGGGTTGCGACGTCATGATGCAGAATTTGGTCACATGGGAGCAGAACATTGCAACATTTTGACACCCTTCAGCTCGCTCGGTCATCTGTAATGCTGCTACATCGACCCTCACAGTGAGTAGCAGCATAGGAGGTGACCGAGCAAGCTGCAGCAAGTGTCAAAATGTCACGATGTCCTGCTCTCACATGACCACCGTCTGCATCATGATGTCACAATACAGTAATCTCCTGGAAAATTAAACTGAAACTGACTGTAGAAAAGCCATTATATTATTACTTAGGGCGCTCAGAGGATTATCAGTATTTTTTGTTGAGCTGAGAGGTCTAGGACCTTCATTTAACACAAAAAATAAAAAATCGAAATTATCATGTCAGTACTCTTTAATAAAGAGCACTAAATACCACCGAAAATTACTTCAGTTGCTGTAATAAATACTGTTTTACGGAAGTATTTCTGAAATACAAGATACTCCCAAAAGTATTAAATACAGTATCTTGAGTAGAACATTTCAGGTACCTACAAGTCTGCTGTTGGGCTACAGATGTGCTGAGGCTTTGAGGACCTGTGTGTAAATTAAAGTGTGAGGAAAATGTGTGTTCTTTTTTTTTTTTTTGAAATTTTTTCCTGCAGACTAGGTACAGTAGAACCTCGTTGATACGATTCTGCATAAAACGTTTTTCGGGACAATGCATTTTTTTCTTTCCTGATAATACAATTTGGTTGGATAATACGTTGGATGATACGATTTTCGGATGATATGCTTTATTTTGTGGTTCCCGTGAAGGTCGTATCAACGAGATTCCGCTGTAGTTCACTTATCAACCTAGCCTTGGCTGGCACTTTTCTATGGGGGAGGGGGAGATGCAAAATGCACGCAGAAAAAAAGTGCCTTCCCCATCACGTGAGCTGTGACAAGCATTCATCAAGCTTGACATGAACATGATTTTTTTGCAAATGTGGCAGTTTATTCCTTGTATACTGCACTGCAGCCAGATTCAGAGCAATTCGGATTATAAGGTAAGCCCTCGTAAAGTCGAAATTCTTTTTCGGTCGTTTTGCCAACCCATGTGTTTTTCTCCCTTTATCTCGAAAAGTATTGGCACCGGACTCTGGATATCTCAAAGTCTTGACTTCTAAAACAGGGCAGTATCAGCAGCATCGCTTGCACTTGCTTGTCACCCAGCAGCAGCTCCCTAGCCAAGCGAGACACCACCCTGGGCTGCGCTCTCACTTTCCTTTTTCCCTTCTTTCTATCATTGCTCGTGCCGCCCACTTGCTCAGCTGCTCTCTGCCATTTTGTTGTGGCCTCGCGTAGTGGCAGGTAGCTCGGGAGTCTGTCTTTTTTCTCTCATCTAGGATGTTGGCAGTGACGCATCAATGTTGTGGTCAGTGTATTAATCGTGACCTTGATAAAGATGATCAGCAGTTTTGAGCAGGCATGATCAGCCCACACGCTGCGCCCAATAGAAGTCAGCATGCAAGCCCACAGCGTTTCAGCGAGGTCACAGCTTGAAAGGATGCTCGCTTCATGCTTGCGGGACAGTGAGGTGTAAATGCTGCGTCACTCGTGGCTGTCTGCTAAAGGCGTGACAATTGCGTCTTTCTGCAGTCCAGCTTTGGTTTTCGAAGTGATATATTGTCCATAATTTAATACGATGCAGAAAATAGCAGCATCAGCTTTTTGGATGTCTGGAACTGGTTTTGCTCGGATGACTGGCTTTAAATATTGCATTAGGATCAATCGTCCTGACTCTGTGCCAAGCACGTTGTCTTGGCACAGTGCCAATAATTAACATTGCCCGTCGACATTGATGTGTCAGGTGCCGATCACACGAAAGTGACCAAGAATATTTACTGACTTCATTTTGGAAAGGCTCCATGTGGTCTATGCGCGGCCACCAGGCTTCTATTTTCATTATTTTGCTTATCTCGAAATTTCTTCCAGTTTTTACAGCTTCAAGATAACGGGGTTTTACTGTATACAGTAAAACCTTGCTATAACAAAATGTATAGGGTAACTGCACTTAGTTTCTTATATTCATTACAGTGTAGACCGCTTATAACGTAAGTCGTGGGAGTTGTAAAAATCCACGCTATAAGCAGTACCGCGTTATAACCAAAGCATGCTTTCTTTCGGCTTTGCTTATGCCAAATGGGCAACCCACCTTTTAAACACAATGTACTACATATTTCACCCACACACACATGCAGCACAATCGCAACACAGCACAGAAACCCAAATTCTCCTGACAAGTGCGTCATCAGCGGAAGAACACTGTTATTTTCGTCTGGAGACCGGTCTCCACGCGCACGCCCACGCTCCCACTCCTGAAAAAGAAATACGAAAAAAAAGGAGTGCGCTACCGTTCTACCCCGCACTCCGCGCACCCTGATTGGACGCTGCTATAGTGATGAAAACACACGCCCTCTTTCCTCCAAAGTCTCCCGCCCTTCTCCTCCTTTTTGTTTCGCTTTTCGCCGCTGGTCTCCACGTGCGTGCCCACGCTCCCACTCTTGGAAAAACAAAGGAAAAAAGAAAATGCTGTATGCTGCCATATGCTGTATGTGTGAGTGAAAGCGCGCGAGGGACGCATGCTTTCACGGAGAGCGAACGTACGGCGGAGAGCAAACGCGACGACTCTTGCCGTGCGAAAGGCCGTGGGGGGATGCGAGGGAGGAGAGGCGATGTTTAGCTGTAGCACTCAATGCATATCTTGCGACCGGGCGTAAAAGGAACTGGCGGTTCAATCTCCCACACGAAAGGAGGAAAGCGCGAAGGCAGTGCGGGAGGGAGGAGGTGCGGCTTTTACTCTGCAAGCCACTACGTACTTGTACTTTGCGCGCCTCAGTGCTGTCACGCGCACCGTATCTTGAAAGCAATCTCCACACGGCTCTGACCTTTGTATGGGCTGTGCTTTTGCCGCTCAGTTTCCGTTGAAGCGATAGGCCATACGAACCTTCGGTTCGCTGCTCCTGCCACGTTTGCTCATGCCAGCGTTTTTACAGTGCTTGTCTGCAGTCATCGAGTGTGATCTATTCATGTTTGCTTGTGCGTGCTGACACCATGCTTGTTAATTCAGTTAGTAAGCGGATGTGTTCAAGTTTATGCAGGCGATAAAACTACTATCCTTACTCCGTACCACTCTACTAGTTAATTTGCTATCGCAATTGATGCTTCGCCTTTTGGGGGAAACTGCGACCTTTTCACCGCTAGTCTTCACGTGCGCGCGCGCCCGCGCTCCCACTCCTTCGCGTTTGCGTGCCAGGCAACCGTGCGGGCCGTGCTCAATGCCTCCTAGAAAAGGCGGCGCTCCGTGCGCTGATTTCATGGTCGCGTGCTTAAAAGAACCACGCTATAACCGGTATTCTGCTTCGCGCACCCACGCAATAAACGGTCTGCCTATACATTGAGTTCTATGGGAGATATATTGGAGGTAAAAAAAAAACCATGCTATAACCAGTCCCACACTAAAAGCGGTTCCATTATAAGTGGTCTGCACTGTACTTCACTGTAATGGTTGTCCGCACTGACATGGTTGGCATTGCCTACCTCGAAAGGGCCGAGTGGGGTGGGCTGTTAGTAACCACTGGGTAAGCCAATGGGAAAATCCGCTGTGTACTGCCGAAGAATAGCAAAGGACTGTTTTCTGCGTCTTTTACGATTAGGTGACTGCTTTCTCTGATGCAGCTGTCAACACTAATTCATCTTTGTCATCGTCATGCAGGCACTGGTAGCACCGTAACAAGTCTTACAGTGTTTAGTGAGTGAGTGTTTAGTTCTAATTTTATTCTGGTCTAATTGTGCAGTATTAGTGCAGTAATGGAGTGAGGCTCAGAATATTCATTAGGTATAGGTCGCCTTGTTATAAAGTATGCGTCCATTAGGGCACTAAATAAGACAAAATTAGAGGGCAGAAACAAACCAAGCTTTATTTTGACTGTCTGTGCCTTGGTTTAATTGCTGCAGCACCGTTCTACAGGTTCGTAGGTAGGAAAATCACCTCAACGTGTTCCAGCACCGGGATCTTGCTCTGTGGCAGAACAGTTGTCCACAATGAGAGCAATTTTGCACTTCTAGGCCGGTATTTTGTAGCGATGCCTTTAAAGTAATAATGCCTTTTTGCGCTTATCGCGCTTTGTCAGTGATCAGAGCTACGGTCTGCTCGCGTTATCAACGGGATCAGCCAGCCATGAGCGGTGGATGATAAGACTTCCAAATAAGTCATAAGGCATCGCTACAAAATCGCGGCCCTAGAACCTCAACATTCTTTTTTTTTTTTCGCCCACATTTCAGGACCAGTCTTGGAAGAAATTCAACATTGGACATGCTTGTTGCCAACTGGAAAAGTAACAATAGAGTCCGTGGGGGCATGTTGCAAAACTTTGTTCAAGAGACCAAAATGTGACCATAGATGCCAAATTACAGTATTTTGTTATACAGGCAAATTCGTATTAAAATTATTCGTTGTACAGTCAAACCTCGATACAACGAATTATCATATATGGTGAAGTAAACGCAATCAACTTTCGTTATTTCAACATTGATGGGATCGACAAAACTGAATGAAATTTACGGCGGGTCAAATTAAACGATGCAGAAAAACTGTCATAACACACTGTTGATTAATTTAGCAGTATTTGTCCGACTCTAAGACGCCCCTGAATCAAACGTGCATCCTATTTCTATTGTGCAAAGTAGAAATATAACATGCACCCCATTTTTAGCATGAAAAATGGGCAAGGGTCTAATATGTGTAGCACAATGGTGGCCGGTTTCCTAAAGTCAGCTTCGGCACAATACAGCTGCGTTAAATTACAAAGCATACCAGTGTCGCGAACGAGGTTTCCGGTTAAATTTTCTTGGGGGGGAAAAAAAAAAATGGGCGTGCATTGGAATCTGGTAAATGCCGTAATCAGACATTGTCGGCTACCATTATTGTTTGAAAATCCTCCTATGGCCAGCCAAAAATGGGCATTTTCGATGGGAGATGGCTCACGTTCAACACATTCACTGTCTCCTAAGCTCTGCCGAAACAAGCCCTGCCAGTAAAGGAACTGCTATTGGGGTCACCATATGGGTCAGGCGCATGCATGCTGACTGGTCAAGTTCGAATTAACTGGTTAAGGCCAATTTTAGGATCGTAATAAAAGTTTGGGCCCATAGAAATGCATGGACGCAGGCTGGGACTTTCGGTCGGGGTCGAATTAATCAGAGTCGAATAAACGGAAGTCTGCTGTATAAAATTTGGTTGGCCATACTTTCTCAATGGGATATTTTACTGCTATAATGAAATCGAAAATGTGGTATCCAACTTGGTATTGGTTATAGCGAAGCAAATGTTTGCTTTCAGGTGCCTCAAAATATATACTATTCTGATAACAAAAATGTCAAATGCAGTCGCCGACTGATCTTTCAGACTTGTGCGATTATTTGGACTTCCCTGAGGCACCGCCACCTACCCCTAGCACTAAAATAATAATAACCTAAATTTCGTACGCTGCACAAAGTTTTGGGCATGGCCTGTGTGCACGATGCCGTAAACATGACTGCCATGAATAACAAAGCCGTCACGTCGACCGGCACGAAACCGCAACTTTGGTTGCCGACTCTTCAACAAAACGGCGCTAGGTTAGGCTTAGCGTCCTAAGCATTACGGCTGGCAAAGGGGCTGGTGACAAGCTGTTGCTGCAAGCTCGCCGTCAATATGTTTGCACTTGTAGACTTTATCGGCGATCAAGAAAGCCATCACACAGGCTAGACTGACAACCAAAGTAGCAAATTACAGATCTACGTTCGGTTCCCTCCATGTCCAAAAATTCTGTTGGCGGCAAAACTCAGCAATAGCAAAAATGCACACGTACTGGACACAGGTCCTATGTTTTGGCCTGCGGCTTGGCTCGTTGGACCGCTGTCTGCATGCCAGCATGCTAATCCTGTGTCATGACATTCATTGTATGGTTGCATATTCACAGCGATGCAGAGCGCTCATATGTACCGTACTTTGCGCATATAACTTGCACCAGAAATTAGAAAAGTTTAACAGTAAAGTCAAGGTGCGCATTATATGGAAATGTTGCTTTGGTGTGTGGCTTCACGGCGAAAAGCGTGACGCCGACGGGCCATCAAAATTCGCAGGAGACCTTTGCTGGCCCATTGGAGGCGGCTTGGACGCGAAGGAGAGGCACATCTACCCGCTTGAGCGTTGCAACTTTGTGTCTTTATTGCCGCGTCGCAATCCCTGCCCCGATACAGGTGGCTCCACCAGACAGCTCATAGAATATAGGTGGCGACCACAACACCTCCTTCCTTTATGAACTTGTAGCTTTTGTTGCACCACTTACAAGTTCAGTCGCACGGGCTGAACTACGCAGCGGCCACTCCGTGTCCTCACAACACTGCTGTCTTCAGAGCCACCAACGACCTCTGGTACTCTGGTCGATGCAGCGCCTAGAATGTCCGCTGTCGAATCTGCAGATGAAGTAACCTGCGTTGTGTCTGTAGACGCTTCAGGGTCTGTCTGATTCTCCTGTGAGAACCCCGACAGGTGTCGCCGGTTACGCTGCAGGACTGTTCCTTGATCTGTCTCCTCGATGTAACAGCGAGGTCGTTGGCCCTTACTCAACACAGTTGCTCAAACTCCTTCAGGTCGAACCCAGACTCGTTCTCCCATTTCTAGTGCTGGGAGTGGCCTAACCCGATGACGCTGGTTAAAGTTGCACTCACTTTTCTTCTTGTAAGTTGCATCTCTTGTTGCCACAATGTCTCTAGCAGGCCAAGCCGGTTGCAGCAACTGTTTCGTCTGGCGAATGCGAGTCCCGAGTTGTCTGCCCATTAGGAATTGCGCGGGGCTGAAGCCATTCACACTTGGTGTGTCCCTATAGCTACGACCGTAAATACGACCGTAGAAGCTGTTGACGATCGAAGGGTAATAACTTCGCGGAAGCGAGAGTAGTAATCCACAACAAGCAGAAATGTTTGTCCTTTACTGTGGAAGAGGTCCATACCAAGAACTTCCCTTGGGCTACCCGGTAAAGGTGTGGAAATAAGTGTCTCTGTTGGATTTATGCAAGTATATGCACACTGCTCGCATCTGGCTACAATGGACTCCTGAAATCCCCAGCCACCACACTGATTCTCTAGCTTTCGCTTTACACCGGTTTACACCTTGATGACAATCGTGCAGTAAATTCAGGACTGTAGGTCTCAAGAAAGTGGGAACCACTATGCATGGGCCTTTGAGCAGAAGACCATCAAAGACTGTGATTTCGTTAGCTACGGCAGCATACTTCGTTGAGTGCAATGGCAGCTTCTTCTTCTGAGGCCAAGCATGTTGGGCGTATGATATGAGGGATGTACACTCACCATCCATGCTTTGGGCTCTCTCGATGTCTTGCGGAGTCAACGCCAAAGTTGAGGATGTGTTGTTAACAACTTCCGTTGCAAATACTTCTACCGTGTCCAGAGGAGACGCAACATTGGGCAGCATCTTCGAGAGAGCGTCCGCAGTTGCTAGTAGTTTCCCTGGAACATACTGCATGCCGAGGCCTTTGAACAGTTCCGCATGGTGCTGCGGCGGAGGGGTCGCTACGCCTCTTAGGAATCTGACGAGGTCGAGTGCTTGAAGTGCTGGGAAACCTAGTAGTGGAGTAGAGAGAGACTGCACCACATACAGTCGCTGGGCACTTGTTTTCCCTTGCCAGAGGAGCTGGGTGATGTACGATCCAAGTACTCAAAGCGGTTGACCTCCTGGACCTGTCAACAGATTGTCCACTTGGTCGAGCTGTGGAGGCACTGTAGGGAAACCTTCCGGCACTGCTGAGACTTCCGCACCAGAGTCGGCTTTGAAAGAGGCATTATAATTGTCTACCTTGACGTCCACATACTTGGCGTTCTCAGGCACCACAACAGTATCCAGGCAAATAGTAGCAAGCTTGGTCGGCTTTGCTTTGCGGGAACGACATACCACAGTGAAATGTCCTTTCTTTCGACAGTGATTGTAGAGCGACGCATGTGCTGAGCATTCTGAGCGTGGATGCAAACAAGGCCCGCAGAAAGAACAAGTAGCGTCGCCGGAGCGTTCCACCCTGGGCGGCGCGTCTCGCTGCCTGGCATCCGAGCTTCGAGGGGCTTTGCAAAGTTTGGCTGCGTCTAGTTGAACAGGCGTGGAACCTTCTGCAATTCCATTTGCCGCTTTTTCTTTGTCGGCGTCTTCCCATTGTCCAAGCATTCTTTAGCGTCAACTTGGAGATACAGCACAACTGATCCGAGAGACGAGCGTCTCTTAAGCCTACTATGAATGGGTCCCGCACGAGACACTCTTCGATTTGGGTCGACGGGTAGTTGCAACGCTTGACTAGTCTGCACAGTTCTGCGTAGTAAGCGTCAACGCTTTTGCCCGATTCTTGAGTACGCTTGTGAAAGCGAGAAGATTCATAGAGCTCGTTAGCAGGGTGAACAAAGTGCTGCGTGAAACGCTGGACGACGGTCTCGTAGGATAGCAGTTCTTCCGCAGAAAGCGAAAAAGTATCGAGCAGTGGACGACTTTCGGGGCCCATACATTATAAAAGTGAGCGTACTTGCACTTCAGCTGAAGCGTGGCAAACTCCAGAGACAGCTGCGTAGTCTCCATAACGCGTTTTCCATGTTGTCCAAGACGCAGCATTGGTGAAGTCGAACGCGTCGGGTTGCCGAAGAGAAATACCGAGCCACTTGGAATCGGAAGTCTGATGCTCGTTGGCCATGGTTTCTTCTGCCGTGTCGCTCTTCTGTATAGATGAAGGCGAACGAAGGCATTCGTTCGGTCACTTCTGACACCGTGTGGAGTGTTGAGGCGGCTCAGACGCAGCATGCGAAGGAGAGACACGTCTACCCGCTTGAGCGTCGCAACATCAAGTGTCTTTAGTGCCGCATCGCAATCCCTGCCCCGACACAGGTGGCGCCACCAGACAGCTCACAGAATATAGGTGGCGACCACAACAGCTTGCGTTCTTTTTTTACGTAAATGTGATTGCGCTTTTTTTTTTTCCTCTGATATTTCTCTTTATGCTTATAACGAATATAGGACGTACCAAAAGTATTTTTATGGCCGATGCAACTTCGTTATTGAGTTATTATGAGGTTTGACTGTAGTGGTATTCACAATACATGTACAAGATAGCACGTTGACCAGGGTTCATTGTCCTCCTTCATTATACAGGTAATTTTGTAGTAAAGTGCTATGGCATTGAATGTGCACAACCTTCATCTAAGGTGCACCAAACTGTGTACAGAGAGTTTAAGAGAGTTTGGGAGTCGGCGTTAGTAGAGTTTGTTGCGAGGTGATAGTGGTAGAGTGAATGCTTTGATGCAAACTTGGCAGCATGGCCGGTTTTGCATGTTGCCATGTAGTCAACAGCTTGCGGGAGTTTTGAACTACTGAATTAGGCAAGTTGCAAGCAGACTTGACTGTAAAGGTTGCAAGTTGAAGTCAATGAAACTTCACTTTATTGTGCACTATGCCAACTAATGTACATAAAATTGTGCCAATGAGATTGTGGATATGTTTAGGTATCATTTCACAGGTTTTTAAAAAAGTCTGAATTCACTCTTCCAACTATGATGGATTTGACCGCTTGGTACACTAAACTTCCTTCTTTGCCCCATCCTGCAAGAGAAAGGTACATGATGTCAGAGCTGTGTGCTACCCTTTCTCAACTATCTCAGCGCCTGCTGCAGTAGCTCAGTGTCTATAGCGTTGCACTGCTGAGCTCAAGATCTCTGGTTCGATCCCAGCTGCGGCGGCCGCATTCTGATAGGGTGAAATGCAAAAAAACACTTGTGTACCATGCAGTGGGTGCACATTAAAAGAGCCCGATGTGGTCAAAATTAATCCAGTCTCTCCCACTACGGCATGCCTGATAATCGGATTGTAGTTTTGTCTTGTAAAACCCCAGAATTTAATAACTCTCAGCATCTAATCTTAATGACCAGTAAATTGGCTTTCATACCATTTCCGGAGTTTTGGGTGGTACTGTATATTTTTCTCTCCAAAGCATCCTAGATCCTGGTGTCGAAAGAAACTTCCAGCGTGTAGCAACTTATTTGGCACCCTGTATAAAATTTATATCAGCACTGAACGTTTACTTTTTCAGCATAGGTCTCATGAAGGCCGACTGCCCTATTATGCCACTTTGCATATTATGGGGAAATATTTCGAATACATCATGCAACCTACATGGGTAATATTGTATGTCACTTTACTTGGCTGTGGGACATTCCACATTGTTTAGCAATATACTCCCATTTCTTGCAACTTGCTGTGTTATTTGTGTTCAGGGCAGAGTCATTGCTGCAGTTACGTACGGTAATAGATGAACAAGCAACATTTGAGTGTATGACTGCCTTGCCCTATTTACCAACCTATTGTAAAGAATGAGAAATAAGAGAAAGATTAATGTAACCTCAGCATGTGCTCGTGAGGCTGCATGAAAACCAATTTTGTGGTATTTAAATGTTTTTAGCCTGACTAGTTTTATCTTTGCATTTAATATGTTGGTATCCGTGTCAAAGTGTGGTAGATTAGTACTGCTAGTAGGGACACCAGAAACCAGCACTGTGAGGTATTCAATATTGGGGCCTCAAGTATGTCGTTGCAAGCAAGTTGGTAGCGTAATAGCCTTGTCCCCGCTGCACTGGAATCAGCACCCTAGAAGTTGCACTACTTTTCGGTTATGCACAGTGACATTTCAAACTCTACATGCATGTGCAGTTCTTTTTCTGCATAGGCAGCCATGAGCCACTAAAGTTGGGCTTTAATCTTATGCTGTATGCATGCCGTAGTTTTTTGTGTTACGCTGCGATGTTGTTAGCTGGCTGTCAAGTGCTTAGTGAAAAATTTCGTGATGTTACGGGGCACCTGAGTTGCCTTTGGAGATCAATAGTGCAGTACTTCATTCAGTGTATTAGCTTGTTCTTCGAGTCCATATTTCACCTCACCCATGCATGTGAAAATGCTTGCAGTGACCCATGTTTTCTTTATCGTTACAGGCCAAAATCCTTTGCAGCAGTATGTGTAAATGTGTTGGCTGCAAGAACTTTGAAGACAGCTCGGAGCGCAAGACATTGATGCAGTTGGCAGATGCAGCTGAAGTGCGTGTGCAACAGCAAGCTGCTGCTCGAACCAAGATGTCAGCCTGTGACCTGCCCATGCGGCCGGCTCCAGTGTCGGTCACAGGGGAAAGGTGAAATAACTTTACGGCTTGTTCTGTGTATAATAGTGTTGTGACATGCTGAGGATGTAACAACTTTGCAGCTCCACAACTCTTGAAAGTGACCTTCCACCAGAAGCTAGGCTTGTGTATTTCGTCTGTTGCTTACGCAATGTGTAGTGTGGAGAATAGGTAATTTCAGTGTTTGTCAAACGCCAATACTTTGCTAAATTATGCCCATCCAGTTGTGCCTTTCAGCAGCGGACATCGTGTAGCACTGTTAATGATTGATTGATAAATCTTTACATTGAAAGGAGTGGCTCAAAGGCCTATATATACCGTTTTTTTCATGGGCGCCGCCGTATTTAGTAGGCAGTGGCGCCAGGTGCCATCTATGAGTCATCGGCATGCTGGCTTGGGTGAACGGTCTGTGTTGTATGCCAGTTGTAGGGTCGGTGGCAGTTTCTGATGTTTGTTTTTGGGCTCGCGCGGTCTATTTAGTATTACACGACTTCTTCTGCGTTGGAAACAGTTCTGTGAGACTTACTGAAATGATTTAACTTGGCATGGCCGGAGGTTCCATGGCTGGCAAGACGGACAGAGCACTGGGCATAATGTATACGTGCGTGTTTGAGCCTACAATAAGCCTCGGAGATCAGTTGTGTATTTCTATAAAAAGTTGCAGTTTTGCATGAAAGGGGAAGCATCAATTGCGATAGCAAATTAGTAGACAGCTATACAAAGCAAGGATAGTAGTTTTATCGGCCGTATAATTGTGTAAACATTCGCTTACTAAGTTAACAAGTGTGGTGTCGTGTGCAAAAGCAAACGTGAACACATCTCACTCGATGACCACACACACCCGCTGTCAAAACGCTGGAGTCGGAAAGTGCGGCGCAACAGCAAGCGAATTGACCTTTGTGCTGCCTCTCGCTTCAACGTGAACTAAGCGGCGAGAACACAGCGCACACAAAGCTATTAGCCCTCGGCGTACTGTGTCCCCATCGCAGGTCGCTTTCAAGATAAGGCCCGCGTGGCTGCAAGCATCGATGGATGATCTGTTGGCGACTAGCTCATTGGCAAAAAAATAATTACGGTGTGCGCTCGAGGGAAAAGCATACTTTGGATGAGAATGTGCGCCATGACTGTGCTGCGTATGAAGTCGTGAGGAATTTGCCACTGCGAGCACTAATCAGTCACGAGAAGACGACTTCCGCATTGTTTTGGGGCAAAATAGAAACGCGATTTAATAAATCATTCGGTAAATATAAAAGTGTTGATGTAGTAAGCATTTGTTTGTTGTTTTCTAGATACCCTCAATAATTTGACATTTGGTTAATTTAGACACTTTTTTTCGGTCTCGTGAAATTCAAATGAACAAGGTTTTACTGTATTCACAAATGGTCGCTTTTGGTCGAAAAATGCCTGCTGCTTGATTTTCCAGTCGCGCGACCGGAAAATCGAGCAGTGAGCAATTGATCTAAAACAGTCGCTTTTTGACCAAACGCGGCCATTTGTGACTATTGGGGACTTGAGGATAACAGAATATTTGCGACCAGCTTGGTCGCACAACCCCCTGCAGATAGCTGGTGTGAAAGAGTACTAAATCGGCCCATTTACCACTCTAGACAAACGTGATTCAAACTGTACGAGCCACGAGGGGATAGGAAGAGTTCTTTTTCGATATTGTTTGGCTTGAACTCTACGATGCGGTCATCCGTTTTTTTTTATCATGGAAACTGTGTCCTTACAAATAGCCGCCGCATTCTTTTTATGTGATCCCCTTTGGATATTACTGCTTTACGGAGCAAAGAGGCAATGCTGCTGAAGCACAAATCTCATTTTTATCACGCTTGTTTACCAACCGCAATGATCGCTGTGTTGAGCCACGCCATCGGTCTCATACAGGAGGCTAATGTAGACATAGCATGGTAGACTATGCGTTAGAATGATGTAGGTGTCTTCACATTACATGCACAACACAGTAGTACTTCACAACACGTGCATGCCCTGCGGCTGATGATGAACGTCATAAGTTTGCTCAGATTAGAAAAATTTCCACATACTGTAGTTACTGATTCACCCAAAGTGTCCCGTTTTGTCGCAGCCGCTCGATGCTACAAGTATACTTTAGAAGAAACATTTGTTGAGAAAGGCTTGCAAATGAAAAAAAAAAATTATACATTCTTGAAGAGTGGCTACGGAGTATTACAGTGAACTCTCACTTGAGTGAACTTCAAGGGACCCAAGGAAATAGTTCACTTAAATGAAAGTTCACTTAACTGAATATTCACTAGAATATGGAGCAGCATAGGGCACAGCAGACATTGAGTCAAAAGTGTGAAGTGCAATTTATGGAGCGTAACAGTTACATTGCTGCCTATCTCATTTTGAAAAAAAGTCATTTTCATTTGCACTGGTGCTCTTAAAGCGCAAGAAGTAACAAAGCTGTCCAGAGAGTCTATGTTTTTTGTGCACTTCCTCTGGCACAGCTTGTTGCGGAGACACAAAGTCACGCAACTTTCCAAGGCATCCTACAGACTCGGCTAGAGTTGTGGGATTTGAGTCTGCCTCTGCCATTGCATCTGATAGTTCAGCACAGGTAACGAGTTCACTATCGCACTGCTCATAGTCTTCAAACGAAGTGTTTTCATGAAGTGTTGACACCAGCTGAACAACATCCAGCTGGTGTCACCAGCTGAATGTTGTTTGTTCAACTGAAATACTATTCGCTATTCAGAAATTCGTTTAACTGAAAGATTTTTGTATAGAATGCATAGAAATACCGCTGGGGATTTTCTAAAAGTTTGTTATTCTGAAATATTCATTAAACCGACGTTCGTACAACTGAGAGTTTACTGTAGACTGTGTAGAGAGTTGCTTTCGTATGATAGACTTCAAGACACGGTATGAGGCCAATTCCCACACCGCATTATTTGCATCAGAAGCGTGTTTCTTTTGTGGACTCTATTGCTAGTGTTCCTTTGACATTTTCAACCGCCTTGCTTGACGTTCCTTGCCTGCTGCAGATGAGATAATGTCTACAAAGTGGCATGATGTCATACGAGTAAGGTCTGTTTCTGAAGAACGTCCACGCCTGAGTGGACCGCTCATGCTATGATGCTAACGTCATAGTCGGCGACTTCACAGTCACCGGATGTGTCTATAGCACTGAAAACACTGCCATCACTGCCAATGCTTTTATACGGAAGCAAATTATCATCGCAGTTTGACAACTAAATCAAATGAAAGCCGTGCCTTCGCGACGGGCACGGTAACACATGACTGGCAGCTGCCATTTTTAAACATCTGCCATATCTGCCAGAGGAATGGAGCCTGCAGGCCTTCTGCGGGGCCAAAAAGGGCACTCGCCAGAACGTCAAAATGGATTGAACAAGTCCGGCCCGTTACCAGCACTTGGAAAGAGTGCCCAAGCACATGGACGAGACAGTCGTCCTTGTCACTTTCTGCAAAAAAAAAAAAAAAATGATAACCGAGTAATAATCGTCCATGGCATTTAAAGGGTTAAACAGTGATGGAAGGCATGGTCATCACTGTCTTAAAAGCCATTGGTGGATGGTCCCTATTAAAGGAAGCTGTGCATCTCACTACCTGCGTGAAGTTGGAATGCATAAATGCTTTCAACCCTGTAGTGCCCAGTATATCGCACATGTTATGCCTTATTCTCAATTGTTAGAACGTTTATTTGTTGTTGTTAGAACGTTTATTTTCAATTGAATATAAGCCTAGGATTTTATATTTAGCATACACTGACTTAGTGGGCCATTGCAAGTGCATGTCATTGAATGTTTCCTGTATTTTTAACGTCAGTATATTGCCTATGGCATTGCTTTACAGCTTGTTTGAATATGATGAGATATGGTGCTGGCAGAATGTTTATTGGAAAGTCTGTTTTTCAATGGCAGTCAAGGAAGTCTCCCGGGACCATGTTGCTCTTTCACACATAAATGAACACTATGCACAGTACGCACACGACAAACCACAAATGTGGCCTTTAGTGGCTTGACTTGGCTGGTTTGGGCGCATTTGGTGACTACTGGATAGACTAAGCTTCGCTACTTTAGGTTTCGAGGTGGTTGGTACTACCCAGCTTAGTGGCTATGGTGTTGTGCTGCTAAGTGCGAGGTCGCGGGTGCAGTGGTAACATTTCGTTTGGGGCGAAATGCAAAAACTCCTGTGCACCGTGGTGCATTGGGTGCATGTTAAAGAGCCTGCGCTCGTGCAGGCGTAATCCAAATTATCAAACGGCGCACTATGTGGAGTCCGAAATTTCGATCAATCTTTGCATCTATCCACTGGCAGGGCCACGACGCTGTCAGATTTATTGGTCGGTGATTGTACTAACCCATCAACTCGCACTAAAAGAAACAAAACAAAAAAAAGCAAGGAATATAAAATTCAGATTATATTAAAAAATGAAATTAGCATATTGAAGCCATTATTTTACATGCACCTCTCAATATGCTGTATATTCTCGGGTGAGGACTGCACCTGTTTTCATAAATTTGTGCCTGAATTTCTTGAATGCAGCTCGTACATAATTAAATAATGAATAAATTTGTCATAAAAACCGACATACTTGACATACATCCTTGGGAAGCCTTTATTTTAGCTTCATTTGCTACACTGTTCATCGATGCTGGCATGCAACCGTGGAACTGGAGCAGCTAGATTCTGGATCACCGCAAGCACACTGTTACAAGACAAAGCCATCCTCAGATGCAGGCTCGCGCGTTGCGCCACATGTAAGGTTGTGCGGTTAAAAAATTCTGAGGTTTTCATGTGAAATTTGGATGGAATGTTGCAGTTTATAAATACCCACATACTTTTTGGGCTGCAGAGGAGCAATGACATATGCATGAAACGCAGAAAGCCTCACGTGCACGCAGGAGGCAGCATGAAGCTGTCTTCGAAAGATGATGTGGACAGAAAGTGAGATGGCACAAATTGCGTGCACCAGGAAACAAACTTTATGATGCCGCCACCAAATGGTTAAGTTGATTAGCTTCCTGTCAAAAGATTATCAACTGTAATTTCGACTAAAGAGGAGACTGACAAGCATCTGTGTACTGGGCCCATACCTGCCTATCCTCCCAAATTATTCATAAAATTTACGAATTTGGGTTCGTTATTAGGCTTTTCATTTGAAAATGTTTAGTCATACCTTATGAAAAATAAATTCTATTTGTGAAAAAGATTCACTTGTTGGTCTCCGAAATTTCTGTTGGAAGTTTTTGATGGTGGAAGGACACTAGGAGGGGGTATTGGCTTTGAGCAAGTTCCTGAAGCAGCTGAAATCGGCAACCGCAAATTGCTGGTAAAGTCACTGTGATCCAAAAACAATTCCGGAGATGCCGCCCATGGCTGACAAGGTGCATGCCAGGGAAAAGGGGTTGTTCAGGGCTCTTAGTATGACTGTGTGTCCTATATAGTATGTACTTCACGAATACTTGGTCAGAAATCACCTTAAGGCCCTGAACCACTTTTATCAAAGTCGAGAAATGCACTTGAAGTAAAATAGACTATTTGAGGAATACTTTGCCTCAAAAAATACTTCAATGCGTTTAGCAGAAGCGGGGTTATTGGCAATCAAAGGTCACCTATGATCCACTTCACTGTGCTCCCATTCCTTCTTGAATGTGTTGCACTGTGAAGGTTATGGCGGAGCGGGGTGTAACCACAACGCTACGCCTACTGAACGTCACTGTGGCTCGCAGTTCAAGTTTGTTTTTGGATGTTTACGTAGATGGTACTATTTCCGATTTTGCCGCCTGCGATGCACCAAATGGGTTGTCCGGATCGAGTAGACTGGTCATGACACGCCACAGCAGTCACGGTATTTATGCAACATAGCTACATGCAACTGTAGTGTGTGTGCCCAGCGTTTGCTTTGGGCACGACAGGGCTTGAGTATGCACTCACGCTCATATGCTCCAGTCTGGCCAGGCTGTGTGGTGTGGACCAGCTTTTTCCTGCACCAGCTTGACCAACGGATAGTAGCCACATCCAACTTTTGCATTTTGAAGCGCTGTCAATAGCTCAATCCGAAGCGAAGTCTGCCAAGGCGTCTAGACAGGAGCGGCAAGGAGTGAGCGCGCACTGGCAAACGTGTGTGTGGTCTGACTAAGTTTTGCGTGATTCAGGGCTTCTTGAGTGTTCAAACCTAATCAAAATTAGCAAGATCTGATGGCTACTACTCCAATAAGCAGTCTGGCCAAAGTTTATTTCGTTCAGGGGTGGCTGCAGCCAAGCGTGAGTAGAGGATAGTTGGCTTTTTCCGGAATGGAAGTATGCGTATCTTATCGAAATTCGAAAGCAGAATTTAACTTACTTCAACGTGCTTATTAAGCTGCGTCAATAAATATACACAGTAACAGTAGGAAGAACTGCACTGATCCAAACGCCCTTTTTGATTGATGTCAGCTATTGTTTAATAGCAGCCGAAATAGAGCACCCCGAAAGAGTAAAGGGAAGTCTTCTGTTGAAAACAGGGTTTTTTGAGAAAAGGTGACTTCGCACTCCCTTTGCGAGCTCCACGTGCTGCGCACAACTGGAAAATTTGGCTGAGATGTTCACAGCAGCGTATGCTATCTGCACACTGCATTTTTTTCACCACCCCGAGGAGTGGTTCAGGACCTCTTTAAGCAATGAAACTGCCAGGCACAAGAAATTTCTGAAGCCTTCTTAAATAATAGGGAGGTGCATATCTATATTTGACTGAGCATTTATATTCCGCTTGCAATTTTTGTGCTTTGTCGTGGCAACAGCGTGCAATGTAAGGCCTGTCTGGCACTGTAAGTCAGCACCATTTTCACCATCACGCACAGACTTTAACCTGTCAAGTTTTCAATGGCACAGTTTTCAGTGACAAATGCTCTGCTGATATACTGAGTTTATCATCGGCTAAACTATCGGCTAACATCGGCATATCGGCTAAAGCATTTTGTTGAGAATGTATAGCTGTCAGAACATAGTATTCAATGTGAAAAAAAAAAAAAAAAATCATTTGACAATCAGAAGTCAAGTTTCATGTAGAGCTTATCTAGTCGAGTTTTGCATTTGTTCAACAAGGGGACAAATTCTGCAAAACACTGGTTGCTGGGACATTCCTCGTTAATCTTTAACCTGACCCCTCCTAATCGAGCATCTTGAGTACTTCAGTCGTGCAGTAAATATTAATGGAGAGTTTATGTCTCCTTGCCCAAGATCCTCCTAACTGGTACATTTCTAGTTTATTTTTTTTAAATTTTTTTTTTGAAGTATTATGGTAGCTGTTGAACAACTACCATAATACCTCACATCACAATTTAGGTTTCACATTGAGCTTCAAGTCTGGTTTTAAAATACCAAAACAAAAGTGCTGCGCCATAGAATTTCATTGTGTAATGCAGCACACCAAGTGACAAGAACAAAAAAGAGAGAAGCAATGTGACTGTTTCGTACTTGTTGCTCTTTGTGCTGTATTACAAAGCGGATTTACAACAACTCGCATGACTCTGTTTTGTTACATACCATGAAGGCCAAAGCATTTCACTTGTTTTAATTTCTTCATTTTGATGCAGCTTCACAAACAGCCTCATGTTCATTGATTGGCTTCTTGTGCAGGCTGAGAATGAGTGTTATCGCAATCACTCACTCTACAAACTTTCATGGTTCTGTCTGCAGGCTGCCGTTTGCATTCATCACCCAGGAAGTGGTGGAGGCCACCTGCCAGTGCCTGCTTGCACGTGCCGATGAGGCCGAGCGTCTCAAGAGGCCCTTTGCCGAAATGGAGCGCTCAGTGCTGGAGGAGTTTGGCCGCTGCCTGGAGGCCATCATTGACAGTGCGCACAGGACCAAGGGCAAGCCAACTGGTGACACCGCAGAAAAGAAGACCACACCTGCCAGCATACCCCCAGAGCGTGCTGCATCACGCAGAACTAAGACAGCTCGGCGCATGCTGAACCTCTAATCTGGCCCCTCTGTCGCCTGTGCAATGCCAACAACGAGCCCCACAGCACCGGGGGAAGTGCACTGGAGGACTCATTGGGTGTTGTGAAGCTGTGTGGTGCAGTTTGCTAAGCATCTCCCGGACACCAGCTGTTGTAGAATTGCCAATTTTCTTCTTTTATTTTTCATCTTTCCTGTTTTCTGTGAGTGCTGCTTGGTGGACGTGGTTGTGTGCGATGCTGATGCGAGTTGATTGATAGTGTGAAAATTTTTTTCATCTGGCACATGAACGACAACTGTTCTGAACACACTGACTGCTTGCTGTGTGACCAGTGCGCTTGGTTGGAAGACATTTGGCATTGTTTTCTTCATGACACGGAGTATGACAGAAGTCTTTATGTTGGTTTGCTGTTTGAGAAAGTTGCCCTTTTTTTTTTTTTTTTTTTTTTACATCCTTGGCAGGAGGTGCCAGCATAGCTAGCACATTGGTGTGCACATAGTTCTTGTCTTGAAAGTGGACAAAAGCAAACACCTTAGTGTGTGCCTTTGTGTGTGCTTTAGCTGTTTGTGCAGGTAGGAAGAGCAAGTTTTCAGTTTTATCAAGCTTTGACATTATTGCTGTTTGTAAATATAAACAACACCTCATCATTTAAGTTATGCTATGTACTAGTCAGCATCTTTATGCATATTCACTGGAATTTCTGTTTTATCCTTGTTTTGACTTTTATTTTTCATGAAACTTCAGTAATGTGCTGTGTGGGTCATGGCATTGTTTACTTTTTTTTTTCACCTCCGTTTCATGTTTTTACTGTTGAACAGTTGTGCTTGCTGATTAAGTAAGGCAGAGTGGCTCTCTTAATCTGGTGGCTTCTGTCATGTCTTATTCATCTATCTTCATCTTTTTAGTGTCGTTTCCTCACAAATGTTGTGTGTGTGCTGCTATGTTTGATGGTGGTGGTGACAGTTATGCAAGTAAAAGATGTTTGAAGTTGTACAGTGCGTAAATATAGATAATGAACTTCTATCTGTATTTGGAAACACACATGCAGATGTAGATATGCATTGTAATTAGATGCACTGTCTGGACAGTTTCTGAAAAAAATTAGCTTGATTAGAAGCACCTGTGATGTACAGGGCTTGCAGTATATTCAATATATGCTTACTGCTATTTGTGAATCGCTTTGGTCAAAGCAATCTAATAGAAGTGCTACTAGCTTTCATACTTCTTGGCACTTTTCATGCATCATCTCGACTTAATGGTTTCACTAAAGTGTGCGTGAGGCAAAACTAACCATCTGACATGATTTCGCAGTCTTATTGCCTATCACTAGCGACATTAAGATGTTAAATCTGGCATGATTTGGCAGTCTTACTGCCTGTCACTAGTGACATTAAGATGTTAATTGAAGACATTGATGCTATTTATAAAATCAAACATTGAAGGGGGACTCTCAGTGTGCTGTTCAAAAGTTTCATTGTTCACATACTGTTCATCATGCAACATTGTTATATGAGACTGGACTCCTTAAGTTTTTATGTGCGGTTAGAATGACTGAAAATGAATGGATTCTTCTTTCTTCCTGTCATGACCAAGCTATTGAAGCACCTAAGGCACTGTTTGTGAATGCATTGTCACCAGTGTGAACAGTACATTGATATCATGCTCATGGAGCAGGAGTATTTGGTTGAATTAAAGGGACTTTTAAGTTTACCATTTGCCTAGAACTTGATTCTTTTTTCTCCATACATATAAGTATGTGTATATGCCTTGAATGGATGGAAAGAATTCCCAGTTATTTTCATCAAGTACTTTAGGTTTCTGTGAACACGGTTGAAGTTTTGTAGTCTGTCTTCAGTGCGTCAGCGGAATGTGCCGAACCCGGGAGAGAGGACATCTCCTGTAATGCTACATTAATTATCATAGCCACATTTTCTCATCTACCTTAATGATGGCAATCTGCATTTAACAGTGCAGATGTGGAATAAAATATGTGGACTATGGAGAAAGCACATGGGTTTTGTATCCATTTGTGTTCATACATTCGTGGGTAGTTTTGCTCCATGCATAGGGCAGAGACAAAGAAATGAAGGCCTACAGTAAAAATGGGAATTGATAGTGCAGTCTGAAAAACTAGCTGCTGTCATCTAGTGTGACCACCCCCTGCTATCGCATGCTTTTTTTCTTCCCTTGATTTTTGCACCTGCTGTTTGGACAAAGAACCTGTCACCTCATTAACGTAAGCTGCTGGCTGTTCACTGGTGCTTATGTACATGGTCAAGCTCACAGCTGTGTGACCATGCAATGTCAAGTACCTTCCTAAAATTTTTGCTTTGCTTATTGTGCTATATGTGCAATATATATACACAGAGGCATCTTGGGATGCAGTGTACATTCGTGTTTATAAAGCGATACTTTTTTTTTAGAAGTACTGGGCAGTGTTTTGTCTGCATCACAGGGATTTCAAGGCACAGTTGTCATATTTATTTCTGTGTACAGCCACTCAGAATAAATGTTTTTAAGTTCCAATAACCTGCTTTGTTGACTAGCTTCTCAGCATCATGGCGGACTAGTGGGTGAAGCATGCATTTTTTTTTCTTCACTCTATTTGTCATAGCACAGGTTGGGAGATGGTGAATGTTGAAGTAGTTGTGTATGATGGGCAAATGAGTAAATCTCTGTGTTCACTAAGAAAGGCAGAGCACTGTCCACCTTGAAACTTAAAAAAGGTTGAGAGCAACCTCTTCAGGCAAGTAATCCTTTATTTGACCGATTTGTTTTTTAAAGTGCAGTGTGGTGCAGTAACTGAGGTTTATTACGTGGAGTGTATTGTAGCATGCTGGTAAGGTTGTGAGTGGCTCAATGAGATTGTTTGGCTCAATTCGCAGGTGCAGTGTGCTGGTGTGGTCAGTGCTCGAGTGCATGCAGGCTTGTCAGCTGGAACTTTATTTAGCACATCCTACAGCAGTTCACCTTATTTTGTGCCTGTTTAAGTTGCCTGTCGGGAAACCTGCATCAAGCTAGCTAGTCATCACATACTTGAAACATTTATCAAGTTAGCAGTTTCTGAGGTACAGAATTTAAAAATGAATTCATATAGTTCCTCAGCAGCACGGACTTCTGTAAAACTTATCTGTAACAATGCAGCTACAGCACTAACAAACTGAGGCTGTTGTCACCATCCAGGTAGTCATGGACGTGCTGAACTGCTGTGTTTCACCAAGGTTATTCAACTATTAGATCTGCTTGTTTTTGCTAACGCTTAGGTACTTTAAATTTATTAGGGGTGTACGAATATTCGAAACTTTCGAATAATGAATCGAATAGTGTCCTATTCTATTCGGTCTTCAAATCAAATAGTCACTATATGTAAATGCAAATATTTTTCCAATATTTCAAAACGTCAACTGCACCAAAGTAAATATAAAATCGGAGCAATAGTACGGTAAATTTTCAATCCCGCGGGTATAGTATACACATAAAACAACTTCTGTAGTGGAGCAGGCTACGTCACTTAGGTAGCCATACTTTACAGGCTGTACAGTGATCATTTGCACTTTCTGAAGGGCCCTGTGCATTCGAAGAAACTACTTGATTGCTCCTAATGTTCCATTTGTGCTTTTAATAAACAGCGCTTCATAATGTACTATGTAATGAAGAAAATTGCTTGCTTTAAGAATACTGAGATATGAACATTGTTTTATATTAATTGTGATTATAGCTATTCATTATTCAAAAAGTATTCAATATTTGATTCGATTCTGGTACTATTCGATTCGGTCTCAAAAATCACTATTCGCAAACGCCTAAAGTTTATGCCAAGGACAAAGATGCAGTTACCTACAGTTAGCGTGAGCAAGCAAAACACAAAGTTGACTTGTGTAGCAAAAATGGGTGCCAATCAAACTTGCATGTTCATGAGAAGATGTCTGCTCTTGCTAGCATGTGTGTGTGCAACTGTGGCCTGAAAGTGTGTGCTACCCGCCGGGGTGGCTCAGTCAGCTAAGGCGCTGCGCTGCTGAGCACGAGGTAGCGGGATCGAATTCCGGCCGCGGCGGCCGCATTTCGATGTAGGCAAAATGCAAAAACGCCCGTGTGCTTGCGTTGTAGTGCACGTTAAAGAAGCCCAGGTGGTCAAAATTAATCCGGAGCCCTCCACTACGGCGTGCCTCATAATCAGAGCTGGTTTTGACACGTAAAACCCCAGAAAGAAGAAGAAGAAAATGTGTGCTCTTACTGTTGGAGAAGTGAAAATGCACTTAAAGCATGTTGCCAAATGTGTGCATGCCTGTACTTGCACCCTCCAAACTAAATTCTACGCATTTCATCATCCAGGGGTAGTTTAGCTGGGGGAATATGTCTGAAAGAAGCTCTCCTAGGTCAACTTGTGTATGAGCTGTATAGATAGTAATTTTTGAAATTAAATGGAATATGAATTGAATACTAAGACAACTTCTTTCATTACAGCGGTCGGGTTCTGCAGCACTTCATTTGAAAGATTCATAAATTTCAAAAAAAAAAAAAAAAAAGCTATGCACTGAAATAAGCTCCTATACATGAGTGACTATGAAGTTTAGTTTGAGGTGTTATTTTTTCACTGTGCACAGAAGTAAGTTCTTATATATGTAGCAGTGACTATACTGAGTGTTTCTGCAAAGACATTAACCAATTTTTAAAAAGCACCTGTGGCAGATGGCACAATTCTAATCCTTGAGCTGGATTGTTCAAACGGACGGACATTATTTGCACAGAAAATGGAAATGCATAATCACCTAATTAACCAAAATTTGCCAATTAACCTTTTTACTAATTGCTTCGCAGCACATATTGCCATTTACAAATTGTAGCCGGGGGGGGGGGGAATTCGCAAGTTGGATCCACTTGGAACAAATTCTCAGATGACTCCAATTTCTAGAACTAGAATTCAGTTTCTAGACTCCAGTTTCTAGAATTCACAAACTTTGCGAAGAAATACATTGGTGATCCAGTTAATTTTGTGCTTCAATCAATATAACAGCATTTTGTTATAAACTTGAGTGTAATGACAGTGCAGTTTTACTGCAAGTTTGATGGCGCATGTCTCGAAAATGGTGTCATCCACAGATTTCTTTTTAAGTGAATATGCCTTGCAATCTCACCGGCTACAATTTGTAAATTGCAATGTGTGTTGTAAGGTAATTAGCTAAACTTAATTAGTGAAGTTTTGTTAATTAGTTCATTACACATTTCGATTTACCGTGCGAGTAATGTCTGCCTCTTCGAGTGGACCAGCTCAAGGACTAGAATTCTGCTATCTGCCACAGGCAGTTTTTAAAAATTACTTAAAGTGTTCTCAGAATCACCTTGTATAGTAGTTAAGATGCTATTTTATGATCTCCTATTAAATAAAAGTTGGGCATTGAAATTAAAATAAGCAAAATGGTAGCTTCACGAACACACACACACACACACGAAAGCTCCGCGATAGAATGCAATAGATAAACTAAGCCCCCCTAACCATATGATAATGTCGGACTGTTGCCGCATGAGCATCAGTGTTGCGTGAGGATCAAGCAGCAACATTGCCATAGATAATTACTGTGCCAACAGTGGTATGAAAAGCTTGAGCTATGCATTAGACTCAAATATTGCTCAAGGATGGAAACAAGAAAAAGGAGCTCCTTGTTTTGGTTTCTTCTTTTTTGATTGCTTTCGCAGCAGTGCTGATTTTTCTAATACTATTCGATGAACATTCAGTGTTTCTAATATTAACTATTAAATTCGACCATCAGATCAAATAGGAATATATTCAATTCATTATCTGAAGTTTTAAAATATCTGCACATCTCGACTTATTTATACTCTCTCACCAACTTTGTGCAGAGTAGTGAAAGCTATGGTTCACGTTAGCCAATTGGGTTTGAGAACTAGAGGCAAGGTTCATCCACCATCCACTGCTAATCATCCTATACAGGACTCTAGTTAAAGGAAGGACCACAGGCAGATTAGCAGCTAACAGTTGGTGACCCCTCCTTGTGCCTTTGAGACATACCCTCAATCTTAATCCCCCGTTTGCTGAGGGGGCCCATTGCCTTCACTGTGCTGCATGGAGTTAGTGAGATGGTGTGTTGTGGTTCTGTTAAGATGTCATTTTACCAAATACTACATTGTTTTGCTTTGTCTACAGGCTTGAAATGACTCTACCAGGCTGCAAAGCTGATGTGCTGTAGACCCCTGGTTTTTTGGCAATGTCTTAGCACATGTGGTGGTAAGAAGGATGTGGATGAGGCATTGCACTGCATTGGTGCAAAGAGTACGGTAAGACAACTGCACTTGGCTGCACTGTTTTCTTGGGGGGAGGGTGTGTGTGTGTGTGTGTGTATGTTAAGCCAAAATATAACATGTAATACTGGTTCTGAAGGTGCCACTTTGATTGGAGCCTTTCCTGTGGACAAGGCTCAGGGGCATAGCAAGCGGTCAGCTAATCATGCTGAAGCTCTCCACCAAAATATCTCCAACCCTGCCTCATCTCCTGTTTCCTCAAGATTTGTACACATGTTTCCTCCTTCCACCATTTGCCCTCTCAAGAAAAGTTCTGGCTACAGCACTGACAAGGCCAACAGTTTGCTTTGAACATGTGAATGGCACACTAAAAAACTTGAGATAGTATGAAAAAATATCAAATCAGTGCAGCATATAAAACTGCCAAATGGTACAATCAACAATGTACAAGCACAAACAAAAGAAAGGCTTTAGTGTGTACCAAACAAACATAACTCAGCATTTGGGACCCTGCAGCATCTGAGGAGCATACATGAATTTGTGTTGATTAAATTTCTCTCTCTCTCTCTCTCTCTCTCTGGAAAAATTAGCCTTGGAAATCATAAAAATGAACAAATGCTTGAAATCTGGGGTGGCTTAAGAAGAGCCAGCCAACCCTCTAGCCCCCATCAAACCATCAAGGAGTGCCATCTGATGTTCAGGTTAGCTGAGCCTTGCTATGTACACACGAAGTGCACACATTTCAGAACATGCCGATGTGCCGATATGAAACCCCATACAGCGGGCCAAAATAAATCAAATTGATGTGGTGCTTCTTCAGTAAGGATGCAGTAGAAAGGAAGAGTTGGAACTAAGGTCGTATAATATAAAGCCACTGTTTGTGTTATACTCAGCAAGAAAGCAGACAACCAACACCAAGAACTGAAGAAAGAAAGGTTAAGTGGCACAAGCAAAGGTAGTGAGAAAAAAAGTGAAAACTGAACTTTTGCAGCCTGGTGAATCAGAAGCATTCAGAAGTAAATATCAACTTTAGGGTACTCATGCCAATCATGAAACAGCATTCTACAGGAGCATGTTTGCCTTGTCCATGTTCTGAAGTGCGCCATTCAGCTTCCTTGATGGTGATCTGCTGAACTTAACATATAACTATCTAATATGATATTTGTGGCCATCCAAAACTAAAGCATTTCACCTGTTGTGATAATTGTCTAGGCCCTATATCCTGCATCCCAATGAAAATAAAATCATGCTTGACCCCCCCCCCCCCCCCCCTATTTTTAACAGACAAATCGTGGTGCTGTCCCTGCTTGCAATAGAAAATTGCATTTTCCTTTTTCAGGCAAAGAAATCATCTGCTGTTTTCACTGTTCATGCTAATTTCTATTAGAGAAAGGTGCAACGTAGATTGCAACTTTTTTCAAAAATTTCAATCCCAGTGTTTCTGCACAAAAATTATGTTAAAACATTATTTTTATGTACAAAGAGGTGAATGCAAATATGTAAAAGACAGTGAAAAAGCCTTCTACTGCAGTCATGGTACCTTGAGAAACTGCCAACTTCATTGTACTTGCATATTTGGTGATCCTCTCCCTCTATGGAATGGCTGCCTGGCCAGAAATACTGGCCAAACAGTGCAAAGGTGGGCATCATGCCACTGTATCTCATTGTTCGTTAACCTTGTATCTATCTAATTCTTCTGACCCATACCATAAGGCTGTCACACTTAATTCTATATGAAAGCACCATAAGGCAGAAATATTCATCACATGAACTGGTTTATGTTGAGATTCCTAAACATTTATTTTCTGCTGGTCCTAAGTGCATGCTCATACCTGGGAAAGTTTATGCAAGACAATTTTAGCATAGAAGGCTAATTGAAAGTTATAAATCAGTTTGGCTACTCGGTCCTATTAGCACGAAGGTTAACAGATCAGAAGCCATGGTAGCACATGTTTCAGTGCAGAAAGATAACTACTTTCAAAAACTGAAGCTCTCACAAAACAATTTCTTTCCCAACTAGCTCTCTCAAAATTCTGTAAAAAATTAAGTTCCTTTGTAAGTGCATTAGTTTTGAATGCTTGAGGCACAAATTAAAGCCAACAACTGTGGTGAACTAGCAATCATTTGGCTTTTAATGGTATTGTCAAAGAAGTCTGAAAACAAGAGAGAGAAAGAAAGAAATAGAAGAATGGAAATGCGTGGAGGATAACCAAAAGCAAGATAAGTATTTAGATATACAGGGTATTTACTTAGGCTCCCCACCAAAAGGCTATCGTGCTTAATTCTATAAATTCTACCAATTAAAGCCAGTAACTGTGGTGAAGAACTAGCAATCATTTGGCTTTGAATGGTATTGTCACAGAAGTCTAAGAGCAAGATAAGTATTGAAATATACAGGGTAATAACTTTGGCTCTGATGTGGAAAGGAGACCATTTGGGATAAACTCAAGTTGAAATTGCTTATACACGTCTTTTCAAGCACTTTCTTCATGCAACAAGTAGTAAGAGGGTCATTCCACGCCAAATCAACCAGCGTTTTTTTTTACCGTCACAGATATAGGTGAAAAAATTTCCATGCGTTTGTTGAAGTTCAAAACTCATTCTTTCCATTTATCTTTCTTCCCAAAAATGTTCAAGAATTCTGGCAAAAATTTATTGTTCTTGCCCAGCGAAGCCAGAAGACATCAATCAACATTGTTTTTTTTTCAAAGGCACATTGTCTGATTCAGTCGTTCAAATGGTGTGTATGGCAAGACAATGAAGTGATGGGACTGCCAAAATAACCAATGTTACAAATGTTTGCATACATTGGTTGCTTTTGGCACCGGCAAAAGCCGGTAAAATTGCGAAGTTTGAATTTTTTTCTCAGAACGCGGGAAAATTCATAAGCCACAAATTAAATATATAATGGTAGCCCGGTTGACATAGTATAGCATAAAAATATTTGAAGCTTCGAAGGTTCAGCCAATCACCTGAAAAATAACTGTAAAGTTATAATTTTTTTCAAAAAGCTTCGTGTTCAAGGTGAAAAAAAGTAGCTTTGGTGGTCGGCTTAAAAATGTATGTGATATCACTAGATAGCTCTGCATGTCAGCTATTCATGCGAGAAGTTACAAAAAGGTATCATTTTTTATATGCGAAAAATAATTTTTTGAATCTTTGTGCCTGCAATGGCTTCTCTCTGACGTGTGCCCAAGCTTGACAACAAAGCTGGCTTTGTCTGCAACGCAGATGATGGAGAAACATTGTCATGGTCTGCGTTTTATTGCCAAGAGAGGCACACTCTAACGCTATGAAGCTTGCACTGTGTGTGCCACGTGAACCACAAAGCCAATGCACGTGGAACATCATGATGTGTTGAATTCGTCAGGGAGTCCTGCAGAGTTAAAATGTACATTTCACGCAGTTTATAAAATGAAATATTTGTACTTAAGTAGCCAGAAAATCCATAAAGTGCACTGATAGCGTTCACACAGAGCACTTGAAAAGATATGTCACACTGAAAATCCGTGCGACATATCAACATGCATTGCGACATACAGGGAGCGGGACACTTAGTGCCCTGCTCCCTGGAACCCAAATACTGTCATAAGACGATACAATAGAAAACACCTTCATAATTACAACTAAAAGCCTACACGAGTGTGAACAAAGTCTTCTGGCGTTGGGTGTTACCACTGTTCGACAGCCTGAACATGATTTGTTACTTAAGTACAAATATTTCTTTTTATAAACTGCATGAAACACACATTTTGATTCTTCAAGACTCCCTGACGAATTCAACATATTGTGATGTTCCATGTGCATTGGCTATGTGGTTCACGTGGCACACACCAAGCACATGCCGCATAGCATTAGCATCTCTTGGCCATAAAATACAGACCATGACAATGTTTCTCCATCATCTGCGTTGCAGACGAAGACAGCTTTGTCGTCTGGAACCCAGGCCGGCAAGCTTTGGTGCACGTCAGGGAGAAGCCGGTGCTGGCACAAAGATTAAAAAAATTATTTTTCTCATATAAAAACCATACCTTTTTGTAACTTCTCACATGAATAGCAGACATGCAGAGCTATCTAGCGATATTTCACATATATTTTTAAGCCGACCACCAAAGCTACTTTTTTCACCTTGAACACGAAGTTTTTGTGCAAAAAATTACAACTTTACAGTTCTTTTTCAGGCGATTGGCTGAACCTTTGAAGCTTCAAATATTTTTATGCTATACTATGTCAACCAGGCTACCATTATATATTTAATTTGTGGCTTCTGAATTTTCCCGCGTTCTGAGAAAAAAATTCAAACTTCGCAATTTTACCGGCTTTGCCGGTGCCAAAAGCAACCAATGTATTCAAACATTTGTAATATTGGTTATTTTGGCAGTCTCATCACTTTGTCTTGCCATACACACCATTTGAACGAATGAATCAGACAACGTGCCTTTGAAAAAAAAAAATGTTCATTGATGCCTTCTGGCTCAACTGGGCAAGAACAATAATTTTCGCCAAAATTGTAGAAAAAAATTTTTTAAGGAAATAAACGGGAGAACGAGTTTCGAACTTCAACAAACATGTAGAAATGTTTTTCACTATATCTGCGACGGTCGAAAAAACGCTGGTTGATTTGGGCGTGGAATGACCCAAGAGCATGTTACATCTTTCTCGTTTTTATTAATTGCTCATCTCACCTGATTTAATATACAACTAATGTTACTTACAGCTGCGTATAAAAGTCTAATACTGAATTGATATTTGTTGATAGTGTTTGTGCAGACACTATATATGCAGCACTACAGCTAGTGTGTGAAACTGCCAACACATCTGTAATGTGTGTTAATTCTCACATTTTTTTTTATTATGCTAATAATTCTGTGATAAGTATGCTTAGGCCACACACTTTGTCTGTGCCGGTGCAGGAAAAAGTGTATATGCTTAATTGCACCGGAGCCAAAGCAAATGTGAATTTTATGACTTAAAGGAGCAGATATGTTAAGACCTAGTATCGAATTATAGCACTTATGGACAATGTGAAGCCATTGTAATTTATTTTCAGAGCTGTGTTAGTAAACATAATTATAGCTTCAAGAAAATAATGGTGGTGTTTCCATGTCTTTATGTCAACAGCCATGTGCTGTTGTTTACATGTGCTATGCGAGTATGCACCACGAATATGCTGCACAGGTGCTACACGGGTATGCACCAGACCAAGAAAATGCACACATTTGTCATTAACTCTACTTATGTATGAAACAAACTTCAGTGTGACAAAACTGTCACATTTTCATTCGTAGCCAAGATACACAGCAATAGCGCTCGCGCTTCGTCAGAAATGTACGAAAAAAAAAAAAAAAGCGAGAGCAACACAGTGCTAACTTGTATTCAGAGCAAGCAATGCGTGTAGCACAGATAATGTTTTGCTTTGCGCCCTGTTTCTGTGTGTTCGAATGCGTCGACCTCCAGTAATATATAAAAGCGTCTCTTGAACTCTCGTATCGACACGATTGAAGAGTTCTGAAAAGCTTTTGCTGCTTAACGAGGGCAATTAAATTGCAACTTGGCGACCTGTAATGCGATTCGCCCCTAGTTGAACAGCTTTACGACGCGTTGCAACGGCGCCACTTTTGGTTGTACTGACGCCGGCTCGCTGCATTTCACTCACTCGTGTTGTACTTGTGGCTGGTTCAACAAAGTTGCTGCATTTGTCATACGAATAACGTAAATCGACAGCAGAGTGTGTCGTACATAATACTGGTCATTAAAGCTTAAGTAAGTGTAATGAGTGGTCAATGCTTTACTGACACGCATTTTAAGGCGTAGCCTTTGTTCCGGCGTAGCACATCTGTTGCCGCAGGTGTTAGGAGAGACTTGCCCCTGCTTGCGGCTGAGACAAAACGCGATGAGAGGTTAAGTAATGTAAAATTTTTATGCGTAAAGTGTCGGCAGAGCACATTACAGGTCATTTTAGTCAGCAGATAGTCCATTTGAAAAAATCGCCCAGCGCTTTCCCATCGGACGCGGCTCGAGTTATTTTGTATTGAATGAACTGTTAACAAAGCCGTTTATTTAATGCATCAACTATCACGTGGTGATTCAATCTTGGGCGGGAAGCTGAATCGCAAAGTTGCTGCTGACTTCAGTCAACATGTGCTTGAATATCCAATGAGTGTGCCTTCCCCGACTTCAAATGGCGGCGTGCTACCTGCCAAATTACGCAGTATGAAAAGTGCTGTAGCACTACTGCTTTGCGTATGCGGATGCAGCACATGGGACCCTGAAACACAGTAATTTTTTCTCGTTGATGTACTGCATGCGTTGGTTTTGTAATGTACTGCGAGTAACGTGACGCGCCGGCCGGCGAGGAAAAAAAAAAAAAATAAATAACACAAATGTATACCAAATTACTCGTGGTGTCAAGTACTGCTGATCGAGAACAAGCCTCCTCAACAAATGCTAGTAGTTATCGGGTTGTAATAATGTTTGTACGATGGTTAGAAAAATATGCATGCGAGAGACAAAAAGAAATGTTTCGAACGGGGCGATGTGCTCCCCCATAAAAAAGAAAAAGAAAATGTATATATACAGCCTACGGGTCGGCAGCTGAACGCGGCCCACTTGATCGCACTGTGAGCGCAGCACTGTGTTTATTCTATTTTCCACTCAAGTCGAAAGTAATGCTTACACATCAAATGCCTTCACAGCAAGATTTTTAGAATTTCAAACTTCATACGACTTCCGTGCCCCTGTCAATGCCCGGCTTATCACAACATGATTCACCGTGGTCTGGCAACTAAAAACCTGATATTTCGAAAACTTTTACTACTGCCAGTTAAATCCTAAATATTTAATTTTCATCGTTCATTCACTTTCATAATTCAAACAAATTTTATGAGCGAATTTCAAACTGACTTTCACGCCGCACAGAAAAAACAAAAAATTAAAAGACCGGGACGCCAAGTAATTGAGCCAATGAGCGGCCTCGCTGATGTCACATGACCAGCTGGTATATAACCGAGACGGAGCAGGGCGAGACTTCTCTACCGTGGCGGTCGTCGTCGAGAACGTGTGTGTAGCTAGTTAGCTCAAATGGCGGACGGAGATCAGCAAGGTAACTACGGTGAGGGAGATTTTTCGGCCGATGGACAGTACGGCGAGTATAACGATGGCCAGTTCACAGACGGTCAGTACCAGCAAGAGGGCGAAGCGAATGCTCAGACAAACGAAGCCGCCCAAAATGGCTCCGACGCGAAGACTATGAGGACGAAAGGTAAATATCTTGCTGTGGCAAATGAGTGCTCAGTTTAATGCTTAAATGTTTGCCGAGTTACTTTTGATGTTAAGAATGTTTCTGTGATTTTTCGTGTGCCCTAGTACGCTGTAGTTCCGTGTGTTATTTGCGCTTGTCATACATGGCGTCGGTCGCCCCCTTTGTTCCCTCTTGAGCGTTAGCGCCATTTTGTCTCAATCCTCGGTAATCCTTCAGCCCTCATTGCCATCGTGCCCCAGAGCCTGCCCCTGTCGACGGTTCTTGGTGCTACGAACATGGTTTGCAGAGTATTTTATTAGACTATGTGTCGCGTATATTTCTTCTTTGGCTAATGTAGCCGGTATCGATCGGCATTCCCGCCCATTGCCTTAAGTGTACTGTGACGCTTTGATGCATGCGCGTTTTCCTGGAGCCTTGCTACTGTTGATCTCTGTATGCTCTGAATTAACATATAGTGTTAAATTTAATGGATTCTTTACAGATACGGTGCTGCTATCTGAGGGTGTCCCCGAGTAGTGTTAACGTAACGCTCCTAAATCGGCCGGAGCGCGGGGGCCCGTGTCTACGGTGTAGGGCTCGCGCTGTGTCGCCCATGTCGATGGATGTTAACGCTGCTTTCATTTCCGACAGGTGTGCCCAGCTCATCACACCAGGAACTTGATGCGCAGCGCTGGCACAATGGTACATTTGCTGAGTTTCTCCAAACTAAGCAATGTAATCTGTGCTACACCTTCGATGACTTCAAGCGCCTCTAGTTGAGCGCCAAATGCTTTTTCTCTCCCCTTCTCTCCCACATGGAGGATTTGCCGAAGTAGCTCGTCATTACCTCTAAGCAAGATAAGAAGAGTAAAGCCTCAATTGCAGCGACCATATACTAACTGGAATGCCATTCTCTCAAAGTGTCTCGATTTGCAGTTGCTGCCATTTGTAAGCTTCATTTGTTGCTGTAAAGTCTGCACTCTGTAAAAAGAAAGTGTTATGTATGGCTTGTGTGCGCTCTGCAAAGTGTAATGTAAAGGTAACGTAAGTAGACGCCTTTTCCTCAGTGATATGTCGCCCCCTGTGAGCCGGCAATCGTGTTAAAATATCAATCTCGATTTCTCTTCTAGGAAACTCTTGTTGGTGGCATAAGCTGGGACACTGATAACAGTAAGTGCCAGCCAGCGGCGATACATACTGTCACTTCTTCGCTGTCATTTCTTGAATGTCACTTTATTGTTGGAATTGTATTTGCAGAGGATCTTCGGGAATACTTTTCGAAGTTCGGCGTTGTCGTTGATGTCACATCAAGACAGACCCCACGACAGGCAAATCCCGAGGCTTTGGTTTTGTCACATTCAATGCTAAGGACGCTATTGAAGCTGTAAGTTATCGACTTCCTTTTTTATCTGCGTTAGAGCGTGGGTGGATGTTAATTCTTTTCAATATGCAGGTGCTCAAAGCAACACCACACACTGTGAAGGGCAAGCAAATCGACCCCAAGCCTGCGAAGGCGCGTCCCGGGATCAAAAAGATATTTTTGGTGGATTGGAGTCTGACATGCCAGAGGCTGATATCAAGGCGTACTTCGAGAAGTTCGGTCCTGTGAGTAGTGCAAAAGTACCGATCCGTTGAAAGGCTAGGCAAAGAGTGGGACAAACTTTGTTTGCCTGTTTTATTGGAGTAATTGTCGTGTGTGCCTCGGGAGTCGTTGCGGTTAGATGTTACTGCATTGGATTCGCTCTCAGCGCGTGCGCGCGTTTGTAACATCCACCGTCTTCCACGTGGAAAAGCATTTTCAATTTAGACGCGAATGTGTACCGTAATTGCGGCTACACGGTGTGCCAGGTCGGTCAACAATATGCATTATTTGGTTGCTGCCGATATGATAGCGTCTATTCAAACTGGGCCTCAAGTTTGAATGGTGCTTCATGTTGCAAGTGTTGTGCAGTGTTTTCGACTGTTCTAAGCATTTCGATTAATTTTTAGGTGGAAAATGTGGAGCTGCCATTTGACAAGGCAAAGAACCAGAGGCGCCAGTTCGCTTTTGTGACATTCGAGCGAGAAGACTCCGTAGAGCTGGTCTGCCGGGAGCCGAAGCAAAAGATTGGCAACAAAGAGTGCGACATCAAGAAGGCAACTCCCAAGCCCGATGCCCGAGGTATGCGTGGTGGATGGGGTGGCGGCGGCGGCGGCGGCGGCGGCTTTGCAGCTGGCGGACGCGGTGGACGTGGAGGCAGAGGCGGCCGTGGACGGGGAGGAGGTAAGCTGGGCCACTCCCCATTTCTTGTGGTTTTAAAACTATTACATTTGATTGATTCTGTATTAAAAAAAAATGTTTGCAGGCTACCAGAACCAGGGCTGGGGCAACCAAGGAGGCTATGGAGGTGGCGGCTACGGCGGCGGCGGCTATGGCCAGGGTTATGGTGGCGGCTATGGCCAAGGATACGGTGGTGGCTATGGTAACTACGACTATGGCAGTGGCTATGGCGGAGGCTACGACTACTCCGGGTGGAACTATGGCGGCGGCCAGGGGGGTTACGGAAGCGGATACGGTAGGTAGCTGGGGGTTTGCCAGATGAGACTGTATATTTGCTATTGTTGCCGCCAAGTTGCTTGTTTCTTTTATCGCTGTGTAGTTGAATAAATGTAGCCACCCTTGTTGTTTCTTCCCAGAGCTGGCACTTGTGCCTTTTTTTTATGGTGGCGGTGATGGTAGCAGTGCACAAGCAACTTGTGGTGTAGTCAGTGTTCTTTGCTCCCTAACGCTACTTTAACGCTGTTGGGGCCAGTGTTAATGCGCATCGGCAGTTGACAGCCGGGTTATTTTCTTAGCCTGCTAGTGGAATGTAGTCAGTGTTCTTTGCTCCCTAACGCTACGTAACGCTGTTGGGGCCAACGCGCATCGGCAGTTGACGGGGTTATTGCTAGGCAATTTGTTCTAGGCGTGGTGGCCCCGCGTTCTCCTTAATCTTACTTTCTGTTGTTTGCAGGCCAACAACAGAGTAACTACAACAAGACGCGCCGCGGTGGGGGAGGTGGCGCCGGTGGTGGAGGCTACCACCCCTACAGTCGTTAAGGGGAGCGTGTAAAACGTGATGACTGGACTTCCCATTGTGCTGCCTCCTCATATACCCCCCTCACATCTCCATGCAAGAAGCAAACATGGACAGATTTTGTTTTTAAGAGCGGTACTGCTAGCATCATTTCCCTCCTGTCATGTTCAGTGTTCTGCCTCCCCCCTTCATCAAGGAAAACAAACCACTGATCTGTACATAGGACGCATTTCTTTTCACTGTTCCAGTAAAAGCTGATTTAGTCATCCAAACATGGAGTTGTGGAGTTCTTCAATGGCCTGTTGGCGCTGCTTCATTCGTTCCTGCAAAGGAAAGAAGCAGTACATTAGTGAAAAGTAAATGCAGGGCTGCTGGTTAAGTGCCTCTGTTCGATGTGCCTTGATACGAGCTCCCACACTTGGCATATTTGCCCTGCGTGTCCCCACTTAGCTGACTAGACCACAATTGTTGTGTGTTCTACTGCCATGCTGTGTGTTTCACTGGTCGCACTTTTCCATTGCGTGTGGGCCCTGTTGCTTCAAGGCACGTCGGATACCAGCGGTCCCTAATTTATTGCATGCATTAATCCTGCAGCAAAACCTGCTGCAACTGAGGCTCTTACGGATTTAACTCTGGGTTAGGGTTTGCTTGGTTCTGGTTTGGTTGGTTCATCCTGAAATGAAAACAATGTCACAAGGTTTCTCTACTATGGCCACTGAACTGTACACTGCTCTTAAAACATGCAGGGAAACTATTAAGGCTGTTTTAAGTGACTACTCTACAGTTCATCTATTATGTACTGGCAAATTAAGTCTGCCATACTGACACTAGTCTCTACAATGGCCTCTAAATCGCACACTTAAACACTAAGGCTGTTTTAAGTGACAACTCTACAGGTCATAGCTGTTTTAAGTGACTACTCTGCAGTTCATCTGTTGTACTGGCAAATTAAGTCTGGACATTTCTGCCATACTGACACTAGTCTCTACAATAGCCTCTGAATCGCACACTTAAACACTAAGGCTGTTTTAAGTGACAACTCTACAGGTCATACGTCCACTGGCAAATTGGGTATGGACATTTCTGCCATACTGTCAAGTCTCGACGATGGCCATTGAATTGCGCTTAAAATATGTAGGGGAAACTGCTACTAAGGCTGTTTTTAGTGACAACTCTACAGCTTCATCTGTGATAGCTGTCTGAACATTTCTGCCATACTGACAGTAAAGTTTCTCTACAATGGCCACTGAGCTACTGCACACTGCTTTTAAAATATGAACTACCAAGGCTGTTTTAAGTGATCACTCTTTACAGTTCCTTCATCTGACTGCACTGGCATTATTACATAAATTGGGTCAGAACATATCTGCCATACTGACAGTTGCATTTAACTAGCTCAATGAAGGTTAATGTACGAAGTTTTGCAGAGGCATTTTGCTTGGCACTTTTTCTGGGCACAACCCCAGAATTTGGAACTGAAATGTTTGACAGCTCTATATGAAATTAGAATTGGAATTCAGCACAGAAACTGTTGTGTGCATATTGCAAAACTTCTCTGCTAGAGCTTCATTCCTTAGGCCCAGAAGTCTGACCTGTCCCTTACTGGGACTTGTATAGAACAGGGCTGCAATTGCGCAAACAGCTCGCTTTCCGCATGTTCGGTTTGACTGCTAGGTCTCAAAGTGGGAAATATGCGGCACCGCCCCGCTGACGCAATCTCAATTTTGCCCAATACAGAGAGGGCAAGCGAAGGAACGGAAAAGCGAGCTGTTTGCACGATCGCACCCCTAGAGTGGTGTCGGAGTGATCGCTTGGGGTTGTAGCAACATACGGTTTCTCTTGTGCCAAAGCTTGCAGTTTTTGTGAAGTGCCATGAACTCTACGGCACCATGCAAAAGTAGCTCGAGAAAGTTGCCCTTGGATATGGCTACAAGCCCCCACAGGCGAGAGGCATAGACTAAAGCACTTTGACCATTATCTGTTCTGAACAAAGTAGGCCTGTTTCCAAGAATATAACTAAGAACGTAGTAAGCTGTTAAATCTGGATGCCTTGCCAGCTTGATGGCTTTAACCATGTTCGTCCTTTGCTTGGTGAATACTGCTGTGAAGTAGCATTGTTCCCATGAGGGTTATTACGCTGCCCTAGTAAATGCAGATTCATGGTCAATTTGTAATTGTTGGTCATGGCTGACATTGTGTGCATCTAGAACTGGCTGCTGTGATGAGGAATGCATGAAGGACAGATTTGTGTCCTTCAGGTGCTGAAAATTGGGAATAGCCACACAGTAATTGGCACGGTAGTGAACTAACTTTATTAGTATTTCAAAGTGCATTTGCTGCAGCAACTGGCAGCATGCAAATATTAGCTCCTTAGGGTACAGGGGTGAGGAAATTCCACCTTCATAGCCTTCTGAAAAGTAATGGCACAGTGACTAACCAAACTACATGCAAGTTGGTAACAAAATTTTAACAATGTTCGGAAATGTTGGCCAAGGTTTAAAGGCTGGGGTTTTGCTTCTTGCTCTTTAATTGTAATGTAGTGTCCCCTTCACTTCGAGTTGCACATTTACACCGCGTGATGTTGACGGCCCCCTGCATTGGGGCGTCGCGGAGGCAAAAGTAGTTGTACACTTGGGCCTCTTGTACACATAATTGTCTTTCCAATGGGCAAAATTTGGGTTTCATTTAATTACTCTAGCTCTTATCCACTGTGAACTAATTCCTTGTATGCCCTTGCCTTAAATACTTTTGCTGTAGGCAGTTAAAAAAAGTTATGTACTTGCCTTTTGGGCTTTAAGTTCCTCGTAGTTCGGGTCATCTGTGGCAGCTCGTGCCGACACACTGGACAAGTGTTCACCTGCACGGTGATGGAACACATTATATAGCTAAGTCAAGATTGCCGAGTGTTCTGTGCAGTAGCATTCTGGCGAGGATCACTGAAAGGGAGGGGCTCTTCAACACTTCATAAATGTGTGGACTGGACTGTCTGGTATTGAAGGCACAATGCGCTATGGTTAACGAGTGCTGTGGACATTGGGAGCTCGCAGAATGAGCACTGGACTGATACCAATCTTTACTGTGGTGCATGCTCATATAGAGGAGAGCAGATGTCTTAACTTTAATAGATGCTTTGTGTACTCCAGCATTTAACACTAGCATAGTTGCAGACTTTAATGTTTGGTTAAAAATAAGACACCTGTTTTGCATTAAAACAATAAAAAGTAGTGCCAACCACTTCCCTCCTCCTCCGTTCCACTGTCGCGCTTGGCGCGGCCAGCATGATCGAGGCACGATCGTGCCAGTGATGCCGCCTACGTTGGACCTGCCGTAGCAGACGACAGCTAACGCGCTATCTAAATACGCGGGAAACTTCGATCGTGTCCTGCGGGGCAATTTTTGAAGTGCGATTTTGCTTCGTCAGTCAGTAACTGTCTTTAATAATGCCGTTTTAGATGCAGCAAAGAGACGATACGAGACGGCGCATTATGAAGTGTGCAGCACACCATCACAACGAAGTTCTGTTCCCTAACGCGTTTGATCCGTCTGTGCGTACAACACTTTCGTCGCACAGATCGAGAATGGCGGTCTGAGCGTGCTGGAAAGAAAAAAAATATACAAAAGCGCAACGTGTACTGAGTCCAGGTGCCTTCTTGAACTTTGTTTTCCCCCGAACCCTCTGTTTTCCAACTGCTCCATGTCACCGACGAGCAGCGCCGTGACCTGTCCTTGCATATCATCATTGACCGCCTGGAATCGTCACTTGCCGACAGTTCTCTTCGATCGGCTGTTCTTCACGACCTTCCCACTGCCGGTCACCTCGGTGTGTCACATACCTACGGTCGGATCCGCCGACACTTCTTTTGGCCAGGGCTTGCTCGCTCCGTTCGAAGATACGTAGCAGTGTGTGAAAATGTCATCGACGCAAGACACCATCGACGCTCTCTGCCAGGTACCTTCAACAACTCGACATTCCTGCCATGGAGCCATTCTTTCGGGTTGGTTTGGACTTACTTGACCCTTTTCCCTATCTACCTCTGGGAACGGGTGGATTGCTGTGACCACGGATTACGCCATGCGCTACGCTATCACCAGGGTGAAGCTACAAGCTGCGCCACAGATGTCGGCGATTTTCTTCTACGCGCCGTGATTATATTACGTGGAGCTCCACGACTTTTCGCACACCGTGGCCGGACATTCCTATCAGAAGCCATTGCAGACATCCTGCAGTCCTGTGCAACGAGGTACAAGCTATCCACGTCATACCATCCGCAAACAAATAGCCTCGCGGAGCGTCTGAATCGCACTCTCACAGACATGCTCCCAAAGTATGTCTCTTCAGACCACACTAACTGGGACCTCGCGCCACGACACAGCCGGTTATTCCCCATTTTTCCTTCAGTTCGGCCGAGAACCAGCACTGCCCCTCAACACAACCCTCCCTGTTCATGCGGCACCGACCACTGAATATGCACTTGATGCTATCGCCTGCGCTGCCCTTGCAAGGGCAATTGCCCGTGACCACCTCCCGACTCTTCGCGTAACAATATGGATTTCAAGGGGAACGTAATTTACTATACAGTGCAATCCACTTATAACAATATCAAGAACGAAAACTCCGATCGTTATAACCGATCATCGCTATATCTGGACTGCCGCATAAAAAAAGAAAAGCTGCCAACTATACCTTTGTAGTCCCAAAGCCAAATTTGTCACTTGCGAAAAAAATCGACGTTGTCGAAAGTAGGCTGTGAAAAATAAAACGTTTATTTATACCTCTAAATAGCATTTCAATTGCTAGGCGCGCTGAAATAGTCTGAAATCTTAATTTGCTTTCGCGGAAGTTTCAGGTTCACAACCGCGGTGGACACTGGCGGCTATAATTTAGCATGCATGAAATCAATGAGCGTACTCCATCGACGACAGTGCACTTGGCATGAACATCAGAGTCGTCGTGAAACTGGCCATTGTCAATCTTGTCGTCAATGCTGCTGCTGTTGTCGCCTCCGTCGGACAACGCCACCGTCTGTCGCGACGATTGCCCCCGTCGGAGATCTCTTTGCAGCAAGAGGCAGCACTATCTGCACTTGGGGGCGCGTGGGTGGGACGCGCTGCGTGGTAATGGCAGAAGGTACGAACTCGCGTAGGAAAACTTTTCGCCCAGTCTCTGTTATGGGCAACTTAGGAACGCAAATTTCGCGGTTATTCTGCATGAAAAACACTGCCCAGAAGCAAAATTTGCATGGTTATATGCGATATGCGGTGAAACACATCATGTTTTTTTCTTCTCATAGCCCTAATGCATGTTGATACTCTTATGTTGACTCATCGTTATAACCAATATGTGGTATTGTTATATATTGGACTGCACTGTATTCTGTTTCATTATAACGAGGTTCGAGTGTATACCACAGAAGCTAACAGTCACTGTAGATAGGGAATGTGTAGGGGAGTGGGTATTTACAAAGCCCAATATGATGTCATTAAAGCTTGTTTATGATGAAGCAAATAAAGCATGGAATGAAGGCGGAGGAAAATGTTAAGGGGGGACGTGGCTTTGAAAACCAACTTCCCGATTTCTTCATGGATTTTGATGAAAGTTGGCACAAATGTTTAGAATGTCTCCCTGATACTTCCACAAAAGTTTCAGAGTGATACCTTGAGAACATTTTGTTGAGCAGAATTTTCTATCTTGAACTTTCTGGAGGGCCTGGGGAGCTTAAAAAACATGATGGAAGGCTCGTTGAGTATTGAATGCATAGCTCAATGCGTGCTGGAGGTCGTGACAGTCTTACTTTTTTTTTTTCGCAACACAAATTTTTTAGATAGTCATTTTTGAAGTTACCTTCGCACCAAGCACACTTTCCGAGTGAACGAATAGCCACACCATAAATTTATAAAAAGTCAAGATAGAAATGCGAGACTGTCTCGACCTGCACTGTAGTCCAAGGAACCTGACAAAAAAAACAGAATCAAAATAGGCCAAACGGTAACGAAGAAATCAGCTCCAGAAACTGAGCAGAAAGGCGAAAAAACAGTTTTGAGAAAATGGCTCTCAAAGTTTCCCCTTCTCTTCAGGTCTCTAAAATGCACCAAATTTGTAATCTTTGATGTGTTTTGTGATGTGGGGCTTCTTGGACATGTGGCCTCTGGTCTGCTGTGCCTTTGTTCTGTGTTTTTCATGTTTGTATGGCATTCTTTACTGCTGCTCTACAAAGAGCATGGTGTCTGGGTTTCAAACCAAGTGAGGTGCAGAACTATGTGGGCATAAATATACAGTAGTTCTAGTGTTGTACCTGCAGACTGCCTCATTGATAGCAGTCTCTAGTACAGTCAGTGAGGCATTGTTTTCTTTTGGTAGAATCGACCATGTTACTGAATTTTTGGATCATCTTCCATTGACAATGGCTATGGATGTTAGGAGAGCACTGATAGATAGCAGCAATGCAGCTGCTAGGTGCTTCCCAGCCTGTACTTTTGTATGATGCCTCACTTCTGCAGCCAGGTGTCTGTGCCAGCCCAAGTGGCCTAGTGAACAGAGCTCATGATGAGGTTCTTTTTATGAAGGGGTGGTATGATAGGTATTGGTACGAGATATCGTGGCAATACGATAATAGAGTCGGCGCGCGATGTGCTAAGTCGCGGGTCTGAGGTGCCGATGTGCGAAATGCCTGGTCGCGGGTCCAAAGAATAGACGCTCGGTGAGCTCAATCTCGCAGTCCGGGGTGCCGACGCGCGAAATGTCTGGCCGCGGGCTCGAGGAGTCGACGCTCGAGGTGCCGATGCGCGAAGTGCCTAGCCGCGGGTCCGAGGAGTCGACACTCGATGAGCGATGTGCCGACGCGCGAAATGCCTAGCCGCGGTCGAGGAGTCGACGCTCGATTAGATTAGCCGCGCAGTCCGAGGTGCCGACGCGCGAAATTGCCTGGCCGCGGGCTCGGGGAGTCGACGCTCGCGATGCCGACGCGCGAAGTGCCTAGCCGCGGGTCCGAGGTGTCGACTCTCGATGAGCGATGTGCCGACGCGCGAAAGCGTAGCCGCGGGCTCGAGGAGTCGACGCTCGATGTGCTTAGTTGCGCAGTCGGAGGCGCCGATGCACGAAATGCTTAGGCAAGGATCCGAGAAGTCCGCGCGCGATGTGCTTGATCGCCGAGTCGGAGGCGCCTACGCGCGAAAGGCTTAGCCTCGTGTCCGAGGATTCCGTGCCCGAAGCTTGGTCGCGAAGTCCGCGTCACCGATGCTCGGATTGCCTAGCCGCGGGTCTGAGACGTCCACAAAAGCGGGATCGGCCACGCTACTGCGATGTCCGCATAGCGCCCGCTTTAACACTCGTCGAGATTACGGAACTGTCCGGACTCGCGAGGAGACCGCAACAAGCGGAGCAGACGACGCCGTCGCGGAGCGAGCACCGGACCAATGGCGAACCGCGCTGGAGTCACGTGGCGGGCGCGGCCAATCGGTGGCTCCGGCGAGACCTTCAATCATTGGCTTTTTGTGTGCTCGTTTCTGTATGGAGGAGATAGCTGAAGCGGCAAATTTGAAGACGGAGAAATGCGCTTTCCAACGAGACCAAGATGGCGGCGCTCGGCTGCGCCGTTCCGGAGATATCGTGGCTTGAAAAACGCCGTTCTTTCGCGATTTCCGCGAAATTTTTCGGCACCTTGGCTGATACAACAATTTTTTTAGAGCACTTCTACTTGGTTTTGAGTGATGATATTTCGGAATCAGATAGAATAAGAGTTATAGAAACTGAAAATTTGATTTTCAAAAAATCGATTTTTTAGCCATTTTTCGCGATGCGAAAGCCGCGTCCCCCCTTAAGCTGTTGGCAGTGTTGTGCTTTGAAATGTGCTCAATCACTTTTCTTGTGTGGAATCAATATACAGGCTTCTATCCACAACATGTAAATTTGTTCCTGTCCGAGTTTTCCTTCTCAAAAGTGTCTTCGAAATACCATTTCAGCCAGCAGCAAAAAATTGTGGCCTTGCGTTCTGTGGCCATATTCTGAATATATAACCTTTAGGGGTATCACTTTCAGATCAAATCAATCTAGAAAGTTAACCTTACAGGCAAATATAAAGAAGAGCATCCCAAAATTGGAGATTGCACTTCAATGCACATTAATTGGCTAAGTAAGTGGATGTGGCTACAGGAATACTACTATCTTGGCGGAATTTCACATCCCGGGGTTCTTAAGTATATTTTACAAGATGGCCATTGCTCCAGTGGGCTGTCATGCTGGAGGTTAAAGTATTCTCGCAAGTGCCCAACTGAGAATACACTCGCTAGCCGTTTGATTAGAATGTCACATTTACCAAGAGTGGGCGATACCAAAAATAAGCAGGTCAATGCCTATGACTGTCGGCATTAGTGTCATATTTTCACTGGCATGCTGTGAAATAAGTTAACCTAGCTTTGTTGTACAGAAGCAGGATTCGGGTACGGGCTAGTTGGTATTCCATTGCAAACATGACTTGCAGCGCATACACAGACAAAGGGACCAAGAATGACGAAAGACAAGCGCTGTCTTTTGTCATTCTTGCTGTCCCTTTGTTGATGTATCCACTGGGAGTCATGTTTGTTGTACAGTTTATATACAGACCAATTTCAGCCATGGGAGTATGCAATCATCGTGGAAGTAGTGGCAGCAGGGCAGCTCCGTCACAACTTCTTCATGGCCAAACTCCTTCAAGCAAACGGGGCATTTTTTTCCTGCACAAACATTTAGTCACTTCACTCAATCGTACACATACATGTTCCTTGCATGCCAAGTGAAAAGGTGATATGAAAGTACTGCTACCATGACAAGCCCTTTGTGTAATTGTTGAGCATGCTTTACACATGGCTGTTTTGCGCATTTGATAGTGGCTCTGGTGCACGGAGTAAGATGAGAGGAGCGCCGACTCTGCCCCTCTGGAAGGGACACATTCTGAAACGCCGGCTCCGCTTCACAGCGTGTTCGCCAGATGGCGCTACGGATTAGGAAAAACTGGAGCAGAGAGGCGGGCCCAACCAACCGAAACAGCAGAAGGCGCGGGCAGGCCCAGCAAAAAAAAAAAAAAAAGCTTGGGTCTGTTGGTCTTTTGTCATTGCTACAGTTGCTATAGCACCAGCGCCTGCTTGCCTACCCGTTTTGTCGTCTACTCTGCTCATGCCCTGATGCCTATAGCGCGCATAGCTGGCATAGCTCTTGTGGTTCAAGGAGTGAGGTTAGCAGGAGAAACAAGTCGTGTATCATTTATTTCATTTATTTTATACAGGCCAAATGCAGGACATTTGTCAGGTGGGCAACATGGAACTATACAAAGCACAGGAACAGAAAAAAGAATTACAGAAACAAGGCCGAAAGAAAAAACTAGGCAAATGGTAAGGAGATACAACGGTAGTGTGGGTGGTCTCAAGCAATGACAGACGACAGCGAAAAGAAGCCTTTAATGCAAAACTGACGTTTATCACTCTTTATCTGAGCACGCATCAATTGCCAAGATGCTTCGCTTGCTTCTTTGTTTCTCGCGGTGCGTTTCGTGTCGCCCGGTTCTCTTGCGAGCAAAATGGCTGCATTTTCATTAAAACATAATAATGCGGAATTACTGCCAGTGTTTCCTGCTTATGAATTTCGCAAGGGAAGCTCAGATTATGTGCCTGCATAACTGGGAGAATCTTCTCGAAGACAAGGCTGAGAATTTACATTACGGCATGTCTCTGGACAAGGAAAGGCACATGCACTGTGTCTAGTCGTAGACAAATTGAGCTGCTCCCGTCCTTCCGTATCGGCGTCTTCTGGTTCCTCCTGGCATTAAGCATCATTGAGCTGCGCCAGGCTTCCCTCAAAAATTGAAGGAACGGCTCCGCTTCGAAGTCGGGGCACTTTCTTTACATCTAGTAGGACATTGCCTTTGTGCTCGCTGAAGTAACTATAAAAAATAAGGTGCTTCTCGAAGTGTCGGGCACAAATTTGTCCATTGCTTTAAGCGCTCGCTTACTTTCAGGAATTTCTTGTCTCCATTGGTGCAGTAGCTGAAGATCAGATGGTGCTGCGAAGAGCGAAAACTTCTCGCGTCCTTTGCCATACCCAGATTTACAGCTGAGAACAAACACTATCCTGTTGCTCAGTCTCTTCACGCACAAGTATCAACATACCTTGTTCCGTCAGGCATGAATAAACATACTGCTGACATGGTAAACAAAGCAAGGAAGCCCAAAATTTCGCACCTTCGCTTCCGCGCAGATGTAAAGGAGTGAAAAACAAGTACTTCTGTTGTGTCTTTTTGTACAGCATCATTTATCGTCTGTTTCCTCTAAAGACATGTAAAAATGTTTGCATACGTGTACAAAGCGGTACCGTGTGCTTGTTTACGCTTTTATTATTTGTGCACACATATTTTTTTGTGTTTGATTGCTGTCAAATTGAGACTGCCGAGGGCCTGCGTTTCTAGCAGACGACACGCTCTATGGGTGCCGCGCTGCCCGTTCCGCGCCGCTGGTCTCTGCCACTCATCGCATGCGCACATGGAAGGAAGCTGTTGAGTGGTTTCTACGCACTTCGACAGATAGTGCTACGCGATGACATAAGTCGAAGGAAAGGAGAAAGCACTCGTGAAAGCGTGAGGAGGAGCGGAGGGAGAGAGCAAAGGCATGAGCTAGACCCCCGGCGTCCGCGTTGCATGGTTTGTCCCGAGCGAATGCATTGCATGCCGGCGGAGTCTGCGCTCCTGTTTATCTTACTCCGTGCTCTGGTGACAAGAAACGAGATTATAAATGGTGCATGCTTGTGCTTGGCACTAGCACATGTCATCATGGGAGCCACACCGACAGATTTCAATTCACGGAAGCCCCCTGCTTGGCACATACCTGGTGATTTAAATAATGGCCGAGCCACCTCCATGTTGACACATTACCTTGCAGCAAAGCTGTTTAATGATTAGGAGATAGGTGTATCGTTAGCATAGGTAAGTAGGCTTCTTTTTTCTGGGTGTATTGTCCTCAACTTCAAGCTATAATTTGACCAAGAAGTTGCGGCCTGTCTAGAGGAGTCGAACCACACCACCACCACCAGCTCTAACCTGGGTGCAGTGCTGAGGAACTGGACTTTGTAACAGGTGGCAACGCTGCACAAGCATATTTACGTTTACAGACATTGTGAAGTAGATAGGGTGTCGTCAAGACCTGGCATTTAAAATAATTTTTAATGCTATCAAAGGGCTTGCAGTTAGCAATCTATGTGCATTTGATCCCTATAGCTGTATAATATACTTTTAATTGGAATAGATTTAAAAAAAATTGCGTGGGAAATACAGCAGCCTGTTCAGGTGGATTACTGGAAGAGGCAGACATTACTTGCTTGACAAATTGCAACATCCACGTAGACAATTTAGCGATTCATTAAATACTTTATTTCTGTTAATTCTGTTCAGGACACATGTTAAATTGCCAAATTAAATGCGATCAGTAGGGAAGCCATGTCTGCTTAGCAAACTTCTGAGGACTAGCACCACTTCTGAAGCATTTGTCTAATACTGGTGTCCCACATGACGACTTTCGATTGCAATTGAGCCCAATCCAGATCAAAATTCTCGACCACGATTGGCTCCCTCTCACAGCTTGTGCAACGGTCCAATCGCGACAGAGAAATTTGATCCCCATTAGGCTCGATTGCGATCATAAGTGTGCCGTGTGACACCCGTATAACTCTTTCCCTACCACCTCATTGAGAGCTGATCACTGGTGACTGATGAGCGTGGAGGCCTGTTTTGAGAATTTGCTGTTGGGATAGTTGGCACATGGTATTTAGTTCTTGAGCTGCTGGGGTTCTTGCACTTTTTAGTGGGTTCTTGAAAACTATTGTCTTAATTTCCATGTGGTTGTTTCTATTACGTAGATCCTATAAAATCCTGCAGAAGTGCGTCCGCTGGTTGAAGACGCTCTTTTTTCACTGTATTGACATTGCATGCATAAATACCTATGTCTTATTTCAATAGCATTGCAAACAAGACTTCGAGGTACCCGAGCTCTCCCGGGTCTCGTGCTGTGTCCAGCTAGCTAAATAATACAGCCCATACACCAGAGTACATACTAATGGTTCATGCCCCCCAAGACCTCTCGACGTGCAGCACAAGCCCGCAAGAATGGAATGTGATGGAACTGCTACTAGAGCAACCAAGTAGAACACAAAAGAAATGTTCTTGGAAAAATTGCAATGTCTACCTGGACTGGTATAACATAGCGATTCCTTATGCTTGATTTACTAATTTCTTATCACCCTCCACCCATAATGGCCGATTGTGGTAATAATTAGGTAGAATGCAGCTTGGACCACTGACATTGCGCGAAAAGGAAAGAATTGAATAGAACCCTTACATTATACTGGCCCTGGGCTTCACCCGCTTGTGGAACTGCTTTGCCTAATGGCACATCAGCCACAAGGGTTGACTTGACTCATGATAGCTCAAGACGTTTTGAGCTAGAGCTCTTATTTTGCAGAGCTTTGCATTTAGAGAATGGGGACATTTTGCATATTCTGAATTTTTCTCGATCCTTTATTTGTTTGATATAGACTTTCGGAAAAATTGTTTCACAAATTAAATTTTGCATCAGTAATCAAAACTTATGTTTTAAAGAATGTTTATTTAGGTTAATTGCCTTGATGACATATTCTAACTTAATAGTTTTCTTACAAAAAAAAATGACAAAAAAAGGCCTCATAAAGTCTGAATTTTTTCTATGGTAGGGGAGAAAGTTAAAATGTGCTACAATCATAGCGCACCCAGGATCTCTGCCAGGGTTGACAATTTGCCAATACCATCTAAACAGCACTAATTCGAATCCTTCACGGGAAATTGTAAAAAAAAATGCGCTTTTTGCGAGTGTGCAGACGATTGCACATCTGACATCTTAGTTGCAGTACTCAAATGCGTAAGGAAAAAAGGGGTTAAACAAAAGGGGGGGTTAAGTTGGCCTCAGGGGGGGGTTCCAACCCCGAATCCCCCCCCCCCCCCCCCCGTCGGTGCGCCACTGGCTACAATATACACCAATGTTCCATTTAAGTTTACAAAGTCACCCTCTAGTCGTTCAGCATGATCTTTGCTTTAATGCCAATGCATTTTTAGCAGATTTTGGGGACACATATCTCAAAAGCAGTGCAAGTCTTGGAATTTCTGCTAAACACACATGACTTCACTACATGCTTGGTTCTAATTTTGCAATTGTAACATGTGCCCTAATGTGAATAATTAAAAAGCTAACTGGATAACCTTTTTTAATTAGATATCTGGACGTTGCTATTTCTTGCGCAGGTAATGTCTATCTCCAACAAATCCACCTGAAAAAAAAAAAGGAAAAAAAGGGGATTCTGGAAAATGCAGAACGTGTTATCTGGCACAGGCAGTTTTTTTAAAATATGCTCCAACTATTAAAAAAAAATTAGGTTGTATATGATAAGCATGTCAATGCATACAAATTAAACAAATCTCTTTGTATAGCATGCCGATTAGCTTTCCTTGTTTTAAATATACAATCACATGAAGTTGAACAGGACTAGCACTGCAAATGACAAACTTTTCCTGGAACAAACATTGTTATCAGGTATAGATGCAATGAACACTGCTGTTCAGCAACCAGTATTCATTTGAAATTGCGAAAATGCTTGATTCAAAAAGATATGATGCAAGCAAGGTTACTCTTAAAAATAAGTCATGTGCACTGAAATACGTAATTCCATGTAGCAGAGGTCGAATCACTGTTGTTTACGTTAAGTTCATTTAGCTGCACAGCTAGACCATATGCCCATTTTATACGTAGCTAGGTATGTACCATAAACTATTGCATATGCACATCATGTTCACACGCACCTTGTCAGGCTATTTTGGACTGCGGCCAAACTAGATGTACTTCTGGCAGGGTGTAGCAGACGCCCTGCAATGTATTATTGCTTGACATAGAAGCCAAATGAATATCCTGAAATGTGGCACGTGCGGTATCGTAGGCTACAAGAATGAATAGTAAGTGACCGGTTTTAGCATTCTCTATTGCTTTATATGAACACTTCGTTCATTAGCTTAGTGTTCTTGTCCCAAGTAGCAATACATGCCGCATGTAAACTAAACCTGCTTACCTGTTTCGTCAATAGGCGTCCGTTTGAGCGACTTAATTGCTTGCTTGGACGCTGGCGGCTTGTGCGGCTGGTCGGGAAATATCCTGATAGAATACACACTCTTCAGTTCGCGTTGCAGTGCATGACGTGCATATCGTTAATGACAGTGGGATTTGCTTACCTATGGTACTCCATATCAATCTGGCTCCGAATCCACCATCAATTAGCAATCTACACAGAGAAATACAGCAGTTTAAGTACTGGCCTGCGTAGTTCTGCAAGTCATCGCGTTACGATCGGTGCGTACAAAGTGGCTGTACCTTGCCAGATGAAGCAGGTGGTCTGGTTTCTCGCCTGGGCCCAATGGCTCGCAGTCGTGTTCATCGAAGTACGATGCCATTATTAACAGCTGACGGCAATTTTCATTAACAGCAGATCTCAGATGTGGTAACGACTGACGGCTCACCGCGCAGAGGAGCGTCTGCTGCTGCGCGCGTGCTATGCTATGCGAGCACCTCGCGTGCAAACTTCGTTGCCACCTTTTTTTTTTTTTTTTTTTTTAAGAATAAAAAAAAAAAATGGGTGTAACTGTGACACCATTTGCTCAATCGTCGCTTATTTATTTTTCTAATGCTATAGTTTACTTTTTTTGTATACTTTCACAGAACGTTGTTTTGCAGTAAGGAGCGTAAAAGTGGACCCTGTGCGACCGTGCCATGACCGCGCTTTCTGGTTAGCGAAGTTCGAAAAAAGAGTGGGAAACCCTGGCAACCCGGCATCAACAACAACAACAACTGGGCATTGGTGTCGTTTGCGAACTTAACGCTAGAAGTACAATACAGACATTATGCATAATACTGCATATTACTGCATATTAATAACTGCATATTAATAGTTGGCAAATCAAAATTTAGAAGCGCCGTGATGTTGTTGTGTAGACCCCAGCTCTAGGTTAATTGCCTATTAGTAGGTGAAACATGAGTACTGGTATCGTTATGTATGAACTCGGTTCACTTTTCGTGTGATCGGCGTATTTTTGCCATCTGTTGATTTCATGATGCTAATTCGTGCAATACCGATTTCACATTTAAAAGATGGTTAGCCTTGCCGACAAACATTTGGGCCTTCCTGTGGCATTTGTCGCCGATGACTTCGATGACGAGGAGGATCCTGTGATGTATCTTTTGAAAGAATGTGTTAAGTTTGTGAATCATCCGCACGCTTGCGAAGGTACGTGCCAAGGTTTATTTTGTTGTCCGAGTCTGTAGTGCATTTTTCTTCGTCTCCCCTTTCCAGACGTGACGACATTGCAAGAGAACTTCGAAAGTGCGAGGGCAATTTGTGACATGTCCTGGGAGATGTTAAACATAGGTGACTGGAAGGACGTCCCACCGCGTTGGAGGCGGATGTACAGCTACGGCAGTTTACTGAAAGCACTTTGTGAACTTGGGCAGGCGAAACCGACGGAGGTGTGTATGCGAATCACAACGCTGATTTCATGTAATCCATGTGGCACTATGTCGCAAATGAGCATGTTCATACGTGCCATTATATCGAGTGATCGACTATGAGTCGGGGTACTAATCCAAATATCCATGGCACGTCTAGTAGGCGTTATTATTATTATATTATTATTATATTATTATTATTATTAGTATTATTATTATACATTCAATTTGGCAAACAGCTTCCGTAATGGCGAAGCGGCAGATTCTTCTCGTCAGTGGTTGGATATATTACAAAAAATTAATAGCAGTAATAACAATGTGTCATTATTGATTGGTCTGTGGCATCAACCTCACTATAACCTCGTACCCTTCTGTTAACACTAAACATTGTACAGTTGAGCCGGATATAACAAACAATTTTTTTGCATGAAATTTGTTCACTATATCAGAGTTGTTATAATTGGACTTCCCTCCATGCTATCGTGTAAAGTATAAAAAAGCCGCTTTATCCCAAAATTGTGCACTGTACTACAGTGCCAGAAATTGGCGATAGAAGTTTGTTTCAGTAATGTTAACCGATAAGGGGTGTGGTCCTAGGTCAGTCTCTTACATATGCAAAGTGGTTGAGTGAGGCCCCACAGCTGTGATTGCCTGTGTGACGTGACAGTTGTGGCAGCGCACGGTGAGCCAAGAAGAAAAAATAATAAAGTAGAAAGAAAAGTTAGTGTGGCGCTGTGGCAGTGCTGTGGAGACGCCATGTGATCTTCTCCCCTACCTTAGCTCGTTGAGACGCTGTCACGCTATGGTTTATTAGTTTTTTTATAACTGAACTGATCAGGGTGCCTGGTCATTATAAGTGGATAGCTCTCTCATAGACCCTTTGCAAAACTTTAGGTGTAGAGAAACTGTTTGTAGTATTTGAAAGTTCACTCTAGATGGGATCATTATATGCGGCACGACTGTCCACAGTCGTGTGGAAGTCCTCTTCTTGCCGGGTATCACATAGTTCCTTCTGATTCATATTATAATGCCAGCAGGACCATATAAAGTGCTCCACATTGCATTCTACATGAGTAAAGGGTGGTTCCAACTGTTCTGATCAAAAAAATGTATTTTGGCCTTCGAGTGGGTGGTCTCTTGATTGCACACAACTTATATTGTGGCGTACAAAGTGACCTAATATTGCCACGCACTTGTGCCATTTGCTCCCAGAAAAACGAGGATGGTCTAGTTCACGAGCTAGCGCCTTGGTCTTTTGTCGGTGTTGCGCTGCCTTCGACGACTCGGACTTACTTTAACGGCTCTTTTAAAAGCCGCCTGTCTATTAAAACGTGACATTTTCTGGTGGAGGTGCTGGGTATTCTCGACCATGCAACAGACCCCTCCTAGCAGCAGGAACGCTAGATCGTGTTTATGGGTGCTCCTGCTTTTTAGGTTTATACGACAACTTCAGATCCTAAGTAGAAGAGCTGCCACGGTTGCTCCAAAAGTACTGAAAACGGGGGGGCTCGTGCCGCCGAAGTGGGACCGCCACCTTAATATGCGAATCACTATTTTTGCAGCGAACTGCCACACACGTCTTCCCTTTTTCGTTACACATTTGTAGCATGAATGGGGCACAGTGCATAGCGAACACCCAGTTTGCATTTCCAACAGCTGATCGCACAGTAGCAGGGCAGAAGCAGTAATGGTTTCGTATTCTTGCGCATTCTCTGAGGCAACGTACGGCACGCCGCCGAAAGCGCCATCTCGTTCCTCTAGAGCAACTGCTCCGTGAAAAGGGTCAAATAAAGAGTAGTAGGCTGTTAATCCCTGTAATTGATTTCAGGATGTTCTGAACACCTGTGACAGGGTCTTATTATGGTGCTCCTGTAATGGGCAATATACTAACGAAGCTTGCCAGTCGAGTGCATAAGGAATTGCCAGAGATTTCTCCTGCACTTCTTGAAAAGGTAGGTTTTTATTGCCTTCTCACGGCAACCTATGCTGCTGCTCCTTTGTGTGATGAGCACTTGGTAGTGCTTTTTTTTCTTTTTTAAAATCTATAGCACAGTATGTGTACTTGTTGAAGAGCGTTTAACCCCTTCCTCCTTTTTTATTCTAACCATACACAATGCATGCTTATTGGGACTAATATGGGGTTGGCATGACATAGCATGCAGGGCCCAAAGATGCATTTTACCCATCAGTAGCTCAGTGGCTATGGCGTTGCACTGCTCTGAGCACGAGGTCATGGCTTCAACCCTGACGTGGCAGCCATGTTCCTGTGGGGATGGGATGCAAAAACGCTTGTCTACCGTGCATTGGGTGCACAATAAGGAATCCCAGGTGGTTAAAATTATACTGGAGTCCCCCACCACGGCGTGTCTCATAATCAGATGATGGTTTTGGCACATAAAACCTTAGAATAGTTTTTTTTAAAGATGCATTTTTTTAATGCCAATATTTCTTCCTTTCATTTTTTGCTAACTTTTGATCTTATTCAGTGCCATCTAAACTTTCAGCATTTTCATATTGGCTCTAACTAATGGTCAAATGGAAAAAATGTGGGGCACCCTAGGCCCATGGACCCTAGGTCCCAATGCATTACCATGTTATCCCTCGCCCCCCTCACGCAAACACAAAATCTTTCTGCCCGTTGGATTCTTAAAAGTTGCACGTTAGTTGTCCATACGTAGGAAAGGAAGGAAATTCCTTATCTAACGCTTAACTACCCATGTAATATTTGTACTTTACAAACATTTCTGCTTCATCTTTGGGGATTGCATGAATTTATAGCTGAAAACGTAGGACAAATAAAAGATGTTGCAAAAGAATCAAACAAATTTTGACTATCTGTGTAGCGCACCAAAAGGGTGATCCACGAGAGATCAACACGGGTCCAAAAATTCATATTTTAGATTCCATTCAATATTTTATATTTTGTGCACATATCACTCGGTAGTACGAAAGTGGCTTGCCTTCTTTGTCAAATGGATACTTTAGGAGAAAAAAAAGTCGAAGTTCTTCAGGTTGCAGGCGCCATTTTCATGCACCGGGCATTCTGCAAATGCACAACAATGTAAAATACAAAATATTACGGCTACAAGGAATGAATTTTCTTCTGTAAAACGTATACGTAAGAAGAGTCAGCAAGCGTTGTTGAGGCTTCTGTGCAAAACGGAAGTGTTTTAGAAAAAATTCTTAATTTGCTACCTTTCAAATTTGCTATATTTACGAATTTTTATCTAGTAAACTAATGCATGTAGCCTTTTGAAATTTGGTGGGCTATGACCTTAGCCTGTTCAAACGTTTTGCGAATATTGTTGTGGTAGCACAAATTTCCATTTTTACAGTTTGCCTCAATGTGAAGTTTTGACGAAAATGAACACTATTTAAAAATCAAAATAAAAAAAACCATCGTTAATTTTTCTAAAATCAAAGTTTCGCAAACAGCTGTCCACAGACACTGGAAAAGAACATTAAAAACATCTTGCATTATTTTGTTTTTAATGACAATATGTGGTAGAAATGAGAGCTTCGCCGGGATGCAGCAAGGTGCTAAGAAATAGGACATCGGGGTAAAAAGAACGTCCATTAGCCTCTACTTGCCTAAACTTGGCCATGATTGCTACAAAGGCAGTTTTGGTAAACTATTATTATGATTGCAAGCACGCAGTTCTAGAATGTCTAACTTTCTGACGTAATGTGCTACTGGGCCATCATTCGCCCATATTTTGTTAGCGCTTTCAGATGATGCTCTTCTAAAAATCGTCTCTTTTGAACGAGATGGTAGAGTGTAGTAGATGGGAGTGGGTCCGTGGGAGGCTGGCAAACCGGTGGTAAAGCGAAATACGTTGAAAGTTGCTGGCGGTGTAGCCGCCGCCTTAAGAGGAAGCTTTAGCTTGGGTGCTCTATCTAAGTACATGTAAAACGAGAATTCATTTTTCTCGGCAACCACTGCACCACATTTGATGACGTTTGTTGCAGTTCAAAGAAAAGTTAAACTCTAGTGACTGTTCGTTGCGATTTTTTATTTAAGTCGTCACTGTTTAATAAAATTGACAAGCTAGCAGAGCTTCAGAAAACGAAACTATCAAATTTACAACTCTAACTCAGCAATGAAACATGATGTCACAGTCTTGTAAACTGCACCTAATAGTAATCTAAAGTGGACAAAATTGCTATATTCTACATGGCTTTAAAATATACTACTATTTTGTGTGTAGAACTTGTGCAAAATCCTTGTAACAATATAACAAATTCATGTAAGAAATAAATTGGCATACCAAATTTGTCTGCTTTGAATGCTCTAATGATTCCGTTCACAGGTCTGCGATATCTTTTATATAGGTGCAGAGCTACGGATTTGTAAACATTGTGCCTCTATTTTTTTTCAAACTTACCAATTCTTGAAAATTCCAGTTAAATAATGCAGGCCAAAATCGACATTTCGCGTCCGACAGTCACTAGAATTTACTTTTCTCTACCATATGCAACAAGTTTTAAATCGGCCGAGTGGTTATCTCTGAAAATCGTTTCTGCGTTTTCATGTATTTGAATAGCGGCATCGGAGTTGGCCCGAGCTAAAGCTCCTCTTAAGAGCAAGCTTTATTAGATTGCTTCATGATCTGCGTGATCTGGCCCTCTGGATCAGTTGGTCTTATTGAAATGCGGAAAGAACCGCCATTACTGCAGCGCTTCGTAAACTGAGGACGCGTTCCTCAGCACCCTATCATCTTTTCGGATTTGCCAGCGGTGCTCCAACAATTATCCCGTGCATTGTATGGCAGCAAGTTCGGCCGACAGTCATTGATGTTAGCTAAGGAGCTCAGCAACAGGAATTTCATTCTGAAGTTTCAGGGATACCTCCACATGTTGGACTTGCAGGCAATGATGCAGCATTGTGAGTGCCATGAATCACCCCTTATATAAAGAGTTCTCAGCACTTTGAATATCACCTCACCATCCAGGAGTGGTTTTAGCACTTTGAATATCTCCTCACCATCCAGGAGTGGTTAAGGAATCCGCCACGCAGAAGCTGTACGCTATTTCATAAAGTAAGAACTAGTTCCACGAACCCCCCCTCCTGTTAACGCGGAACAGTTCATCTCGACCTGCCAATACTGCAATAAAAACAGAAACGCTCTACTTGAGGCTTCGCACAGAAGACAATTTCCTTAAGAGTGTGCGGAACAGCTAATGTTTCCCAAAACACATAAGTTGCTGAGAGAGGAAGTGTCGCATCTCTTTCCACCTGTTCAACCCCCTTTTTAAAGAGGCGGAAGAAGTGAGCAACCGCTGGCACTATCTGCCAGCTAAATCAGCTCTAACCAACACCCCCCCCAACCACCACCGTATCTTAGGTTATACTTTATAATGACGTTGCCGACGGAGCCATGGCGAGTACAACATTTTTAGAGACTTTTACCTGCCGTAAATTTTGTTACTTGTGTACATGCACAGGGAGTTTACCGCTAAATCTGCAATTATCTGCGCTGCAAGCTACGCACACTTGTTAAATAAAATGACCATGAAGGTTGCTCTGTTGACGTATCTTTACTCACATTCAAGAGAAGTGTATTGTACTAAATGGTATTTTATGCATAAGTATTAACCATAAGGTAAAATTACCCTTGTGTCGCAATCATGGCACAGTTTAGGCAAGTCAGAGGCTAATGGACGTTCTTTTTACCCCGATGTCCCTATTTCTTAGCACCTTGCTGCATCCCGGCGAAGCTCTCATTTCTAACCCAATATATTGTCATTAAAACAAAATAATGCAAGATGTTTTTTAATGTTCTTTTTCCAGTGTCTGTGGACAGCTGTTTGCGAAACTTTGAGAAAAATTAACGATGGGTTTTTTTTTATTTTGATTTTTAAATAGTGTTCATTTTCGTCAAAACTTCACATTTGAGGCAAACTGTAAAAATGGAAATTTGTGCTACCACAACAATATTCAGCAAAATCGTTGAACAGGCTAAGGTCGCATAGCCCACCAAATTTCAAAAGGCTACATGCATTAGTTTACTAGATAAAAATTCGTAAATATAGCAAATTTTGAAAGCGTAGCAAATTAAGAATTTTTTCTAAAACACTTCCGTTTTGCACAGAAGCCTCAAACAACGCTTGCTGACTCTTCTTTACGTATACGTTTTACAGAAGAAAATTCATTCTTTGTAGCCGTAATATTTTGTATTTTACATTGTGTGCATTTGCCAGAATGCCCGGGCATGAAAATGGCGCCTGCAACCTGAGAACTTCGATATTTATTTTTTTCTCCTAAAGTCCATTTGACAAAGAAGGCAAGCTCACTTTCGTACTACTGAGTGATATGTGCCCAAAATATAAATATTGAATGGAATCTAAAATATGAATTTTTGGACCCGTGTTGATCTCTCGTGGATCACCAAAGGCAATAATAATAAAAAAAATTTGCTTGAAAAGACTATTTTACAAACCCTAATGTCGACCAAAAGCAGATAAGTATTTTCAGTGCACGCCACTGTAAGCAAACTCGGTACACATTGTGGGATATATTTAGCAGAATGAGTGGAGATCTTGGGAGAAATATGACTTTTTTGGCATTCCTTAATGGTACATGTCCCAACCTGGCTTTTTCCAGAGCATGCTCACAAACTGCTTCATAATTGAAGGAAGACTGCATAAAAGCTACAGAGAGCCTAAAATTGCATAAAGTGGTATCACTTATTTATAGCTGAGCACTGCGAAACAGTCGGGAATGGAACAGCTGCATCAATTGCCCTAAACTGCTCTAAATTAGACCTTTGCGCCATCGTGCTCCAAAACAACATGTTAGTAAAAATTATGCCAAGCCTGTGTCAAAGAAGCATAATGTCACGTAGTAGTCACGGTGAAGAAACAGTCGCAAAACTGTGAATGACGAAACTGACTTTTTATTGGGCGAACCTGTGCTGACAAAGCAAGTTGCACTCGAAGCACAACGATAGTGGCGAACACAGTCGGCGATCGGCGAAATCTGACCAGCGGCGAAACGCGTTGGCTTTATACATGAGTCATCG